>NC_143155.1:13089802-13281111 GCF_041381405.1 Jatropha curcas
GCGCCGCCGTGGCCGTGCGGCCACCGTGTGTCGCTTCGGGAGCTGTTTTGGGAGTTTCGGACCTCCGAAAATATTCCGGGACCTGTTCCGCGATCCTCGTAAAATTCCGGACGTTTCAAGTACCATATTGATATATTTTCGGTGAACTTCCGAAATGGCCTCTGGTCCGGCCGGGCTGTTTGCAGTCCGGAAAATTGGCTCTTTGAGCCTTGTGAGTCAAAGTTTGCTGTAGCAAATGCACTGTAGCACAATTAAATTTGCTGTAGCAAATTCATTGTAGCACAGTCAAATTTACTGTAGCAAAGTCAACCAATAGGCTTTTTTGAGCCTCAAAATTTGAGTATTCACAGTTGCCCCCCACCGTCGACCATAAAAATGATTTATGGGAGTCGGTGGTTGTATGAAACGCAAATTTTGTAGGCGAGAATTGGACGCGTCCAGAAGACCCGCCTCTTGGCTATTTGCTTATAAATAGCCTAAAAAGAAAGCTCATTCTCATTCATTCAAGACTTTCTAAGTTAAGGAAATCTCTCAAATTCTCTCAACTTCCTAGGTTTTAAGGTTTCTCTTCTTTCATGGCTTCCTCTGATCTGAGCGGCGAGGAGTACCTGGGGTCTCTGGGGATCTCGCTTGACGAAGTCAACCTTACGGCGGACGCTAACAGTCACGCCTCCGTAACAGGCATCTTCGCCCAGGTACGCCTTCTTTTACTCTGATTATATTTTTTTCGGGCCTTAGGGGCCTAAAAGAAAATAGGGATTGTGGCTTTTCGGGCTTTGGGCCAAATTTGTGAAATTGTGAACTTTGGGCCTCCGTGGCCCGAGTGTGATTTTCGGTCCTTAGGCCGAATTGTGAAATTGTGAGCTTTGGGCCTCTGTGGCCCGAGTGTGATTTTCGGTCCTTAGGCCGAATTGTGAAATTGTGAATTTTGGGCCTCTGTGGCCCGAGTGTGATTTTCGGTCCTTAGGCCGAATTGTGAAATTGTGAGCTTTGGGCCTCTGTGGCCCGAGTGTGATTTTCGGTCCTTAGGCCGAATTGTGAAATTGTGAATTTTGGGCCTCTGTGGCCCGAGTGTGATTTTCGGTCCTTAGGCCGAATTGTGAAATTGTGAATTTTTCTGCGCTTACTGTTTCATGAGCATGCATGCTAAGATATTATCCTTAGTAAGGAACCAAGGACCAAATCTCATATTGTTTTACCTTTTTTAGGATCCTTACATTAGATTGGATGTGGCTGAGATTTCTATGTCCGAAATCCCTCGAGACATTAGATCCGAACCACCCGGTTGGAGCGATCATCAATCCGTCCCGACTGGGTTACTTGAGACATTTTGATGCTTGCCGAAACAGTCACAAGGAGTTGCTGGGTGCTTTGGCTGAAAGATGGTGGGACACCACCAACACTTTTCATTTTTCCTGGGGCGAGATGACAATGACTCCCGTGGATTTTTCTGTGATTACCGGCATCCCTTTTGGTATTCGGCCGATCGAGTTATACGACGACTGGAGGACAGAAGTTTCCCCTGATCGGATGGTGGAGTTGATTGGTATAGACCTGCCTCGGATTGTCGGGCCAGGCTCCGCTACTCCAGCTTTGAGCGTTTCTAGGCGCTGGCTATACCTCCAGGCCCCCGGTATTTATGCTAGACACAGGCGGGGAGAGCTGACGGCTTCTCAAGTGGCCAGGTTCACTTTGTTGCTGATGTTTGCGTCGACCTTCTGGTCCAACAGGAAAAAAGGTTCAATCCTTCTATCTTGAAGAGTTTAGAAAATCTAGCCCATCTTACGGAGTACGACTGGGCCGGCGCTATCCTGAGCCGTATGTATGATGATATGTGTGATCTGAGTCGGAGCCACTGCAAACTTAGCTTAGCGGGACCTACTACTTCTGGGAGGTAATGCAAGCACATTCTGTATATTTTCTGTTTCATTTGCCCTCTTCTGACTCTCGTTTCTTCTTTGCTGCAGATTTGGGCATTTGAATACTTTCCTTATACTCGCCCGGAGCAGATTCAGGCCGATCTCGGATTAGGGCTAGTACCTTTGGCTTGGAGATGGTACCGAACAAATCTTCATACGAGTCGGCATAGGCACTCGCTAAAAGATCTAAGAATCTTCTTCGATACGTGCAGCCCGGCACAGGCATGTATTTAGCAACTCTTGAATATGTTAAATAAAAAAGATTTATTAACACATTTGCTTCTTTTGTAGGTTGAAATGGGGGCGATGGCCACCCATCTACAGAGCTGGATTCAAGTTGATTCTCATTTCCAGCGATCAGATGACTTGCTTCGGCGGAGGGTGATTCTGTCGCATCCGATCTTGAGACGATATTACTTAGGCGAGAGAGTAGACCTTCAAATAAGAGGCTGTCGTTCCATTCCTTATCCTCCTCCCGGGGACATGCGAGCGGGCAAACAGATGATTCTCACTGATGCTCATATTGAGGGTATTCCATATGGAGAGCTCATCTTAGAGGGAGATTATGCTGAGTTCTGCAGACTTTTTCTGATGCAGCCTATTGGGTCGCGGCTTGATGATTTTCAGAGATCAGTTCCCTTCCATCCGCCCGCCACCCGCTCTTCTCGGGCTGCGGGTTCTTCGAGTAGGACTCCAAAGAGAAGGCCTACGACTGATCCTTCTTCTTCTACTTGGGCTGAGGGTTCCTCTCAAGCCGGTCCTAGCCGCTCGGCCGGCCATTCCAGGGCTCCCCGGGCTGTTTCAGAGGCTACCGGGTCGCTTCACTCAGACTTGGCCAATTTACGCCTTCCGTACAGCATTTCCTACCATACTCCAGACGCTTCTTTAGCCTTTCGAGAAGTCCCACTGGAGAATGTGGATCGCTTGGCTCTGCCTTCTGAGGACATTACCGAGGTAAGTAAAATTGTTAAACCTCTCACAAAAATGATTCATGAGAGATTTGACGTGGATTTGCATTCATCTCTTTTTTTTTTTTTTTTTTTTTTTTTTTTTTTTTTTTTTTTTTTGTAGGTTCCTGTCGGATTGATCAATCAAATGATGGAATTGATGCTCGGGATGCAGCAAGAACTGTCTTCGTCCTGGACTCGTGAGGCTTACAGTGATCAGAGAAGGCAGAGGCCCCGTCGCTGAAGTCATGGTTGCTGAATTTTTCTGTTCCCCTTTCTTTCTTTGTACTGAGCTTTATTTTGTACCTGCACTTGGTTAGTATCGAAATATATGTATGCATGCTTATTGTATTTGAAATGAAATGGGAGGACTTCATCTTATAGACAAAATACTCTCTTTTTCCTTTTTTTCTCTTTTTTTTTTTTTTTTTTTTTTTTTTTTTTTTTTTTTTTTTTGTGTGTGGCGGTCGCTACCCCATCATTCGGCAGTAATTCGGCGGTTGCTGCCGCCGTCATTTATTGACAATTCGGCGGCTGCTACCGCCTTCATTCGGCGGCTGCTGTCGCCCTCATTCGGTGCTTTTTCTCCTATAAAGGCTTATTCTTTGTTTCGGCTTTTCACTCATTCCCTATCTTCTCTCTCCTTCTTTTCTCTCCGTGTTATCTTTTCAAAGAATGAATCCTTCTTTCAATCATAGCATTGCACAGCTGGATTAGGAGGTCTCTCCAAAGTTGAAAAGATCAACTTGGGGAGGTACGGTCTCTCTCCTATCGTTACGCTCAGGGGGGTGGTGATCGACTGGAACTTTTTATGGGCCTGCATCAGACTTTGGGATCCTGAGGCCCATGTTTTCCGGTTCGGAGCCATGATGGAGGAGATGTGTCCTCTTTTTGAGGAGTTCTGTGCTATCATAGGGTGCGACCCCCAATGCCCCTTTGGTCAGGCATGAAGTCAGATCGGGTATGTTCGGTCGTTTGAGAACCTGTTTCAGTTCAGCCGACCACAAGCTAGGGCCATGATTGTTGGTGATCAGAAAGCAATTTTGTTGCCCCTGATTGATGAGTTTTCAGGGGTCTGTTCAGATGACCCAGACCGGATGAGGCTAAGGATGCGGGCCTTGGTTTTTTGTTTATTGGCTGGCTTCTTGTTCAACAAGGATCCGGGCTACGGGGGTTTGCGACTTTGTCCCATGGTTCGGCAGATGGAGGATATGGGTTGCATAGGTGGTATTGTGCTGGCAGAAACTATCAGGAGCCTCGACAGAGCCGCTTTAGGCTTTGAGGATTGGACGGTTTCTCCTATTATTCTTCAGGTATTTCTTCTTTTTCTATTTCTTATCTTTTCTTCTTTTTAGCCTGTTCCTTTGTAATAGAAAGGATCCATTACTCAGGTTTGGTTGAAGGACCATCTCCAAGTGGTTGCCACTCCTACTTTGCTGCCTTATAACCCTGTCCAGTATCGCATGCGGAGGATCTTGATCACACATCCGTCTGCTGATGCCTAGACCTCATGGCTGATTGAATTGGGTCCAAACGAAATGTTGTGGTTTGTACCTTGGTACGGCATTACCCGCTTTATTCAAGTCAGCTCTCACCATACTCAGGTTTACCTTTTAGGCCTTACCCATTGTACTTGGTACTGCGCTTCGCGCGTTATGAGGCAGATGGGAATAGATCAGACTGTACCGATCATGGATGACTCTTTATCTGATTCCACCATCACTCCGGGAGTTACCCGAGCTGTCCTTAGAGCTTGGGTTAGAGATCATCAGATGGTTAGGCCTTTACCTAATCCTGCTGGTATTCAGACTTCTCCTGAGTATCGGGCCTGGTCGTGAATGCTGTCTGGCCGGTTTGAAAGCTGAGGAGGAACGCACTGCTGAGTGCACTTGAGGGTTGGACTCAGGCTGACACTGGTGAGGGGGTTAGGATTGATGAGGAGATTGTGTTGACTCCTTGGACAGGCGAGGCTGGAGAGAGTTCAACAGCTAGGGATGACTCGGAGGACGTTGCCCACGGAGGCGACGGGCCACCTAGACTCTGATAGGCTTTTATCTTTGGTTTTGAGATGTATTTTGTTTCATGGATTTATTTATTTTATTTTTTTTTTTTTTTGGCTTTTTGCTTGTACTGTTTGGCTTTATTTTTTTTTTATTGGAGTGTTGTTTGACTTTTAAGCTTTCCAAGCACGTTCCAACCTTTATTCCTTTAAGCTCTAATTTTTGCCTAAGCTGCCCTTCGGGTTTTTCAACTTAGCGAGCTACCCATTTTTGCCTAAGCCGCCCTTTGGGTTTTCGACTTAGCGGGCCCCGACTTTTTGCCTAAGTCCCCCTTTCGGGTTTTCGACTTAGCGGGTTTTCTTTGTTTTTTTTTTATTATATTTTTTTTTTATTATTTTTTTTTTATTAGCAAAGAAGAAAGAATGATGAAATGATGATTTTTATTAATGTTTAGACCGTGCCCAATGAGGGCTGCCTACATATCTCCGATATGTAATTTCTTTTTTTTTTTTTTCGAAGCGAATCAGGTCTAATGTAGTTCATTTTACATTATGCAATGCTTATACAAAATATCTCTTTAACTGATCTAAATTACATGGATTTGCAAATTCTAAACCATCCAAATCAGTTAAAATGACGGCTCCGCCGGACAATGCTTTCTTCAACACATAGGGGCCAGCCCAATGAGGACGAAACTTCCCACGTGGATCTTGAATTGGCTGCCTAATTTCCTTCAGAACCAAACAACCTTCTTCTAGTTTTCGGTCTTTGACCTTCTTATTAAAATTCCGTGCCATTCTTCTTTGGTAGACTTGGGTTTGGTGGATTGCTTTCAACCGCTTTTCATCCATACCCAAAAGTTGCAAATGATAATTCTTCACCCAATCTGCTTCGCTGATCTGACTTTCTTGGATAACCCTTGCTGACTGAACTTCCAGCTCAATAGGCAATACTGCTTCCATACCATATACCAACGAATACGGAGTTGCTCCGGTGGGTGTTCTAATTGAAGTCCTGTATCCCCATAAGGCATTTGGTAGCTGTTCGTGCCAAGCTTTGTGCTTTTTGGCCGTCTTCTGCAGAATGACTTTTATGGCCTTATTCGCGGCTTCTACAGCTCCATTTGTTTGTGGACGATAGGGCGAGGACTTATGATGTTGAATTCTCGTTTCTTTCAACAAATTAGAAAATGCACTCTGAAAGTGAGACCCATTATCTGTGATGATCTCGAAAGGCGTTCCGTATCGACAAAGGATGTTAGTACGAACGAATGTGCTGCCTTCTTGGCATTTAGAACTGAATAAGAGGCTGCCTCGATCCACTTAGTGAAATAATCTACAGCAACCAGGATGAATTGATGACCGTTAGAGGCCTTCGGGTGGATTTTTTCCGATCACGTCTATGCCCCAAGTGCGAAGGGCCATGGAGAAGCAATAGGATTCAAATTGACCGGAGGCTGTTTTGCAACTTAGCGAAGATTGACATTTATGGCACTTCTGCGCGTGCCTCACGCAACCTGCAGTCATAGTTGACCAGTAATAACCTAGGTTTGCGATTTTACGAGCCAAGGCTATCCCGTGCATATGCGGGCCAGATTCCCATTATGTAAGGAACCCATGATGGCTTGAGCTTCTCCCTAGTCCACGCACCTTAGGTGCAGGCCATTCGAACTCCTCTTATACAGAACTCCCCCAGTAAGGCAGTATCCGGATGCTAACTGCCTCAATGTTCGTTGATCAGTCTGGTAGATCCCTCCGGGTAAGTTTCATTCTGAAGATAAATCTGTATATCCCAGTACCAGGGCTTGTCATCCACCAAATTCATGACATGTGCTGGCTGTTTCTATAGCCGAACAGTGAGAGGTCGAATGACTTGGTCTCCTCCCACGTTGACCATGGAGGCCAGAGTAGCCAGAGCATCAGCGAACTGATTCTTGTCTCGCGGTAAGTAGTGGAAGGATAAATCTTCAAATTGCTGGGCCAATTCGTCCAAACGTTGTAGGTAAGGAACCAAACGCTCTTCTTTAATTTTCCATTTTCTCAAGGCTTGAGAAACTATCAAATTGGAATCCCCGAAACCTTGAGGACTTTTACTTCTTTTTCTAGGGCTGCTTCTAACCCCTTTATGCAAGCTTCATACTCGGCTCATTGTTGGTGCAATTGAAATCTAACTTGACTGCGATTGGAACATATCTCCACAGGGAGTTTTGAATACGACTCCAATCCCATTTCCATGGTAATTTGAAGCTCCATCGAAGTACATTTCCCAGACTTCACTTTCCAAGTTCAACAAGTCTTCATCAGGAAATTCTACCTCCGGCATTTGGTCTTCGACCGGTAATTCTGCTAATGATCGGCTAAGGCTCCACCTTTCACCGACTTCCGTTGCACAAACTTCAAATCATAAGCTGCGAGTACTGATACCCACTTAGCCATCTTACAATCAAGAACCGGCCTCTCCATAAGGAATTTCAAGGGGTTCGATTCAGAAATAACGCTTGTGGTGTAAGATGAAAGATAGTGCTGTAGCTTTGTACAGGCCCATACTAGAGCCAAACACAGCTTTTCTATCTTATTGTATTTCAATTCGTAGTCTAGCATTCTTTTGCTGAGGTAATACACGGCATTTTCTACCCTTGTATCTTCTGCTTGTTGAGCTAGCATTGCACCCATCGCTTCTTCTGTCACTGATAAGTACAGCAGCAAAGGCTTTCCTAGCCTTGGTGGCTGTAAAACTGGTGGGGATAACAGATACTGTTTGACTTGGTCGAAAGCTTTCTGACAATCCTCATTCCATTTGACGGCCACTCCTTTTCTGAGCAATTTGAAAATCGGTCCACAAGTATCGGCCAATTGGTTGATGAATCGGCCGATGTACTGTAGCCTTCCTAAGAAACCCCGAACTTCTTTTTCCGTCCTTGGTGCTGGCATTCCCAAAATGGCTTTGGCTTTTGAAGGGTCAATCTCTATGCCCTTCTGGCTGACCATATGCCCTAGAAATACACCGGATGTAGCTCCGAATAGGCATTTTGCCGGGTTGAGCTTCAAATTGTACTTTCGAAGTCTAAGGAAGAACTTCTCAAGTGCGGTTGCATGTTTGTCAGCTGTTTTTGACTTAATGACCATATCGTCGACATACACTTCTACTTCTTTGTGAATCATGTCATGGAAGATGGTCGTTGCCATTCTTTGATAGGTTGCCCCGGCATTTTTGAGCCCAAAAGGCATGACCCTGTAGCAGTAGGTTCCCCATTCCGTGATGAATGTTGTCTTCTCTTTGTCTGGAAAATGCATCATTATTTGGTTATATCCAACAGCAAGATCGGTCAAGGAGACCATCTCGTGTCCCGCCATTCGGTCTACCAACAAGTCAATATGCGGCAGGGGGAAGTCGTCCTTCGGACATGCTTTATTCAAATCCCGGTAGTCTACACACATTCTGACTTTGCCATCTTTCTTCGGCACCGGTACAATGTTTGCTAACCATGTCGGGTAGGCAATGGGTTCTATGAACCTGTTCTCCAGTTGCTTGGCTACTTCCTCCTTGATTTTCAAGGACCATTCTGTCTTCAGCCTTCTTAGCTTCTGTTTTACTGGCTTAGTCTCAGGGTATACTGGAATCTTGTGCACCACTATTGCCGGGTCAATTCCCGTGATGTCACTTGCCTTCCACAAACTTCTTTAAGCATTCACTGATCTGTTCCCTGTTCACACAGTCAGATGCAATGTATGTATGTTCATTTTCTTCTTTGCCAATTATTATTTTTTTTTTTTCATTTTTTATTTCATTTATTTCTTTTTCATTATTTTTGCTTGGAAATGCTTGGAAAGATAGACACGCGGGGTAGTCAAGAATTTGCAAGCCTTTATTGATTATGAGAGAATTGTCTTCAAAAGTTACATCGAATTTGAAATCTGGATCTTCTAGATCCGACACTAACGACTCAGAACTGGAACTGGACTCTGACTCGGTTTTAGACTCGGGGTCAGACTCAGACTCAGTACAGGACTTGATTACAGACTCTGACTCTAGGTTTGACTCGGGAGGGGGTTCATTAGCAGCGTGTTCCTCCTCGGCGTACCAGTTGGTGAAAGGTCCTTCGTTCGGCTTGATCAGGCTCGGCAGGTCTTGATCCCCATTATTTCCTGTGATAACCGCACCCTCATCAAAGAGACTAGGCTGCATAAAGTCTTCTACTTCCAGTTCAGTTATTGCTTCAACTTCTTCAGATAAGCCATTTAGGTCCAGGCCACGGATGTCACTCACTTCTAGGAATAGCTCGAAAGGATCGATCAATTCCTTGGTCAGAAACAATAGCATTTACCCCGTGATTTGGTAAGGGATTAGTGCTAATGTTCGGCTTCCTTCTTGGGATGATTGAACCGTTGTCTACCAGGTCTTGGATGCGGTTCTTAAGCGTCCAGCACGCTTCAGTCTTGTGCCCGTTACCCTGATGGTACTCACAGTATTCATCAGCTTTGTAGTTCCTTCGTAATGGGTTGGGTGGTGGCCTGTCTTCTAAAGGTTTGATGTAGTTTGCTTTGACAGCTTCTCGGAATACCAAAAGGATTGGCATACCGAGATCAGTATATATTCTTCTCGACTGACTGCCGTTTCTCACGTTTCCCACACGTAAAGGATCCGTCGTGTGGGTGATGCTTGCCACTTCATGGACTTTGCTAGATTGGCTAGGTTTCTTGTATTTTGAGGTTCCCGGGTCTTCTTTCAGTTGCCCTATTTGGATTAAGTCTTCCACCTTAGTTGCAGTCGCAATGGGCGATTGGAACGTAGGCAAGTACTGTGTTTGAAGCTGTGACTGGTAGACAGGCAGTAAGTTCTTGATTATTATATCAACTTGTTCCTGTTCAGAGGGTCGGCTGATCATTTGGGTGACCTTGGTCCTTTTCCTTGTAAGGAACGAGGGAAAAGGTTCATTGTTTTTCTGTTTGGTGGTGTCCAGTTTTTTTCTCATTTTCTGAGCTTCTGGCTCAGAAGCAGGCATGTCATCCAGGTTAAGGGTAGGATTTGTCGGTTCTGCGGCAGGTCCTTGATTGGAAGCAGCAGGTCCACTTCCCTCACCGGAAGCCCCACTTCCATTACCATTACCCAATTCAGCTATCAGGGCAATCCTTTGGGCAGCCAATGCCTCATTCATTCTGGCCTCCATTCTGGCCTCGAGTTGTTCTATAAGGTTTTTGATGTCAGAAAGTGATGCCATTGGTGCAGTTGAGATTGGTGAGGTCGGTGATAGCACAGTAAGTGTGGTTGGCACTAATGTTGGCACTTGAACAGGGGGTACCTGTAAGTATGAGGGTAACTGGATTAAGGGTATAGTAGTATCAGGGTAGCTGATATGAGAGAGAATGACTCTTTGTCCAACTGTGCATGACTGACAAACAGAAGGATATTTTTGTGTCCCTCCACTCTCTTCTCTCTTTTTTTTTTTTAATGCTTATGGTATGTCATGAATGCGCACAACAACACGTCATAATTTATTTTAATGAGATGATTCGTACCATTGGGTGCATATAGTCCTAAAGGATAGGTTCTATAGGCTATGACACAAATAGAGAATCGGCTTATTAAGGGACCCTTGAACCTTGAGCATGAATATACCTAACCACATGTGAAACAAGGAGTTTCGCGTGGGTCCAACGGTACGCATACTCATGGGCCACCTCCAAAAGGATTAGAGATGGTTTGCGGTAACAGGGAGGACGCTTTGGCTATCCGTCGGCATAATCAAGGAGACCTGCCGATCAGCGCTACTTGCTATCCAGACTCAGAAGTTTGAACAGAAGAGAAGAAATTCATTTGAAGTTCATTTTTTATGCAATGGAGAAAAGATTCTCAATCGTGCAAATAAATCAACAAGTTTTAATGTCTTAATTAAATTTTTCAATTAAGTTCAAATTTCCTCATCAAGTATTCTTAAAGAAAGAACACTTGATTCGTGCTAGGATACCCTGCAAAACAAAGCATTGTAAAATAATACCCTAAAGAAGGGCGGGTTAGTTTACACAACAATCGTAGTCCGCTTTATGCAAAATGATTACATAAATCCCCAGTGAAGTCGCCAAACTGTGAACCCCTTCCCCAAATGTCATAGGCATGTGATGCATATGATGAATGAGAAGAAATACACGTGATGTGTGTGAGTCGCCACCTTGTTTAATTATTTTAGGGTAAACTAGGAAAAAACCCTAAGTGACTCCATTTTTAATTAACCTAGTTACTAGATTAATTATCCCAATGATTAAGGCACAATCTACGAACCCGAGATGGATCCCGAGACTATGTCATGCTGATGAACTAACCGATGGATGAATGCTTTGCAAGGTGAATGATGGATTAATGAGATGTTTGTGTGATTTTGACTTGCCGCTCGGGGTGAAATCCCGAACGTGCCTACGTACTTCCGTTTGAATGGAAGATCAAAGTCAACGTAGTTCGATAGGCCTTCTTTGAAGGGCTTTGAATGGGTATGCTTAATGCATGAGTTTGTATGCTTTGTGCATGAGTGTGTATGCTTTGTGCATGAGTGTGTATGCTTTGTGCATGAGTGTGTGTATGCTTTGTGCATTTTGTTTAGGCATTTTGCCAAAAATTGATTGATTTAGGCATTTGTGCCAAAATGGTTCATTTAAACGATTTGTCGCTTAAAAGATTGATTTTAAGGCATTTTGCCAAAAATGTTGATTTTAAGCGATTTGTCGCTAAAATGGTTGATTTTACGGTTTTAAGCCGAAAATGATTGATTTTGAGGCATTTTGCCAAAAATGTCGATTTTAAACGATTTGTCGCTAAAATGGTTGATTTTACGGTTTTAAACCGAAAATGATTGATTTTGAGGCATTATGCCAAAAATGTCGATTTTAAGCGATTTGTCGCTAAAATGATTGATTTTATGACTTTTAGTCGAAAGTGTTGATTTTAAGGCGTTTCGCCAAAATGGTTCGATTTTACGACTTTTGGCCGTAAAAAGTTTGATTTTTTTGATTAAGCGGAATTTTAGTTGACGTGCATGCTTTTTATGCAGTTATAGAATGATTGGGAGTAGAAGAGAAGCATGCATGAAGTGCTAAAATTAAATAGGCGGAATTTTATTTACGTACCTGATTTAATCGTCGGCCACTTCTTAACTCCATGATTAAGCTCCTCGTTTAGGTATATTAATTAATTTTTAATTTTGTTTAATTTTAGTGACCAAATATCACAATAAAAGTGCAATAAAAATTAAATTAAAATGCAAAAAAGCGGTAAAGAAGACGCAAGGAGCGTGAGAGAGAGAGGGTTTCGTCCGTCAATACAACGACAAGAGGTCAAAAACAGCCTGAAAATGGCCTATTTAGAGGCCATTTTCGGGTCCCGGGCGGTGGCTGCCGCCGTGCATGGCGGTAGCCACCGCCAGAAAATCTGGGCGGTAGCTGCCGCCCAGGCTCTGCGGTAGCTACGCCCTGTCGGTGGGGCGACAGGCCCCGCCCGCGCAGGGCGAGAGGCCCCGCGTGTGCTGGCGGAGGAAGCGAAAGGGACGAGAGGGGGGAAAGGAAATACGGGGAGAGGTGGAGAAAGGGACTCGCTCGAGCAGGGGCGAGAGGCCTAGCCGCGAGGGGGCGAGAGGAATCGCCCTCGAGCGGCGCGGGAGGCCTCGCCCGAGCAGGGCGAGAGGCCTCGCCCTCGCGCGGTGCGGGAGGTCTCGCACGCGCGGGGCGAGAGTCCTCGCCCGCACGCGGCGCGGGAGGCCTCGCACGCGCGAGGCGAGAGGTTTCGCCTCGCGCGGGGCGAGGGGTCTCGCTCGCGCGCGCGCGAGGGGCCTCGCCAGCGCGCGGTTGAGGGGCCTCGCCCGCGCGGGCGAGGGTCCCCGCCCACGCTGGGCGAGGGTCTCGCCCGGCTGGGCGCCCAGGCCCCGCCCGCGCTGGGCGAGGGCTGTCGCCCGCGCTGGTGGGGGCTGGCGCCGCCGTGGCGGTGCGGCCACCGTGTGTCGCTTGGGAGCTGTTTTGGGAAGTTTCGGACCTCCGAAACAATATTCCGGGACCTGTTCCGCGATCCTCGTAAAATTCCGGACGTTTCAAGTACCATATTGATATATTTTCGGTGAACTTCCGAAATGGCCTCTGGTCCGGCCGGGCTGTTTGCAGTCCGGAAAAATTGGCTCTTTGAGCCTTGTGAGTCAAAGTTACTGTAGAAAAGTCAAATTTACTGTAGCAAATGCACTGTAGCACAATTAAATTTGCTGTAGCAAATTCATTGTAGCACAGTCAAATTTACTGTAGCAAAGTCAACCAATAGGCTTTTTTGAGCCTCAAAATTTGAGTATTCACAGAATGGAGGCTAGAATGAATGAGGCATGGCTGCCCAGAGAACTGCCCTAATAGCCGAAACTAGGTAGTGGTAATGGAAATGGGGCTTCAGCTGGGGGGAAGTGATCCTGGCTGCCTCCAATCATGGACCTGGTGCTACACCGACATCCTCAAACCCTGCCTTGGATGACATGCCCTCCAGAACTGCTTCTGAGCTGGAAGCTCAGAAATGAGAGAAAAACTGGAATTATTGGAAAGATCTATTACTGCCCTTAAGACACACAAAGAAGTAGTGGACATGGACTCCTTGTCCTTGTTCCCCGAAGCAAGACTGCCAACAAAGTTCAAAATGCCCAACATGGACAAGTTTGATGGAACCACTTGTCCCAAAACGCACCTGAAAATGTATGTGGGTGCCCTCAACCTGTTCGGACTGAACAGCGAGCTCCTTGCTCAGTTGTTTCAACAATCACTCACCGGTGCTGCTTTGAGGTGGTTTGTCAGCCTGGATCGGTCTAAAATGAAGACCTGGAAGACATCTGCAATGCGTTTAATACGCAATATCATTATAACATAGAGGTGGACGTTACTCGGAGGGAGTTGGAGACCACCAAACAGAAAAGCAATGAACCCTTTTCCTCGTTCCTTACGAGGTGGAGGGCCAAGGCCGCCTAAATGATCAACCGGCCTTCTGTGAAAGAACAGGTGGACATAATTATAAAGAACCTACTGCCTGTCTACCAGCAACAATTGCAAACTTAGTACCTACCGAGTTCCAGTCGCTCATTGCCACTGCTACGAAGGTAGAAGATTTAATTCAAATGGGTGAACTGAAAGAAGACTCGGGGTAACCTCAAATACATAGAAGCCTAGCCAAGCTAGCAAAGTCCAACGAAGTGGCAAGCATCACCCCCACGAATCCTTTACGTGTGGGAAATATGAGAAATGACAGTCAGTCGAGAGGACATATACTGAATCTCGGGATGCCAATCCTCTTGGTATTCCGAGAGGCTGTCAAGGCAAACTACATCAAGCCTTTAGAAGCAAGGCCGCCACCCAACCCATTACCAAGGAACTACAAAGCTGACGAATACTGTGAGTACCATCAGGGTAACGGGCACAAGACTGAAGCGTGCTGGACGCTTAAGAACCGCATCCAAGACCTGGTGGACAACGGTCAATTATTCTAAGGAGTAAGCCAAACATTAGCACTAATCCCTTACCAAATCACGGGGTAAATGCTATTGTTGCTGACCAGGAATTGATCGATCCTTTCGAACTATTCCTAGAAATGAATGACGATCTGTGTCCTGGACTGAATGACTTATCTGAAGAGGTCGATGCAATAACCAGGAGCGGGAGACAGTATGAACCATTAGTCCTGGACAAAGTCCAAATAAGCCCTACCAGAGGGCAGATGAGCCAAAGGAAGACCCTGGTACTCTCGCAGTTAAAAAAGACCCAGGCTAGGGTGTCAATCTGGGAACTTCTGGCATCATCCTATCCTCATCGCCAAGCTCTTTGCAAGGCTTTGAGTCAACTCCAACATCGGTGGAGGTTAGCCCTGAAGTGCTGGTGTCCACCCTCACCCAATCATCAAAGATGCAAAGCATCGGGTTTTTTCCGACGATGACTTGCCCAAGCAAGGAAGCAGTCACAATGATGCACTCTATGTTACTGTTCAGACCAGAGAAAAGACTCTACCCATGGTTCTCATTGACAATGGGTCAGCATTGAATGTCTGCCCACTGAGGGTAGCTAGCTTGTCTGGGGTTAGGAGAAGCAGATTTCAGTCCATCAGACCAGATAGTCAAAGCCTATGACAGCACCCGGAGGGAAGTGTTGGGGGTTGCTACATTGAAGTTAGCAATTGGGCTAGCTGTGATGGAGGTCCGTTCCAAGTAATTGATGTGCCTACCAGTTTCAACCTACTTTTGGGTCGACCATGGATACATCATACTAAAGACAAGTACCCTCTTCCCAGCACCAAAAGGTTAAGTTTCCTTACGAGGGCAAAGTTATCACTATTCCGGGGGATGACAATAGCCAACTGAAGAAGACAAAGGGTCAGCCTCTCTTTGAGGTCAACCCTGAGAATGTCCAACCTGCCCCTCTCGGGATTTCAATATGACACTTGTGCAGTTCATAGAAGGAAAGACTGCAAACTCTCGAATTCTCTTTGATTTCGGGACGGTGCAAATAAACTGCATGGTTCCTTTAATGCTGAAGATGTCTTATCTACCAGGAATGATTATGGCAAGGTCTGGAAAGACATACCCCACACTACAAGCATGGGAGTGTCCGGTGACCAAGGGACCTTTGGGCTAGGTTATGAGCCCACTGATGAAGACCTTGCTGAAAGGACTCAGGAGAAGAAAGAAGGAGAGTACACAGATGCGGGCCTACCTTTTCACTTTGAATGGTCATTTCTGCAAACCAGGAGAAACCATTCCTATTGTGGCTTCCAGGAACCATTCTACTTCCCGACAGCTAAGAAAATGCTGCCCAGGCTGGAAATATTTGCTGATACCTGGGACAACAAGCCAGAAGCAATAACCTGAACTAGAAGTGGAAGACTTCATGCAGCCCAGTCTCTTTGACGAGGTTGCTGTCATTACAGGAAATGATGGGAACCATGACCTGCTGAGCCTGATCAAGCCGTACAAAGGGCCTCTCACCAACTAGGTACGCCGAGGAGGAGCACGCTGCTGATAAACCCCCTCCCGAGTCAAACCTAGAGTCAAAGTCTATAATCAAGTCCTGTAATGAGTCTGAGTCTGACCCCGAGTCTGAAATCGAGTCAGAGTCCAGTTCCAGTTCTGAGTCGTCTGTGTCGGATTCTAGAAAATCCATACTTCAAATTTGATGTAATTTTTGAGGACGATTCCGTCCTAATCAATAAGCGCTTGCAAATTATGGTTACCCCGCGTGTCTATCCTTTCCAAGCATTTCCAAGCAAAATAATGAAAATCAAATAAACGAACTAAAAAATGAAAAAGAAAAAATAATAATTGGCAAAGAAGAAAAATTGAACATACATACATTGCATCTGACTGTGTGAACAGGGAACAGGTCATTGAATGCTTGAAGAAGTTTGCCGATTGCTTCATGTGGAAGGCAAGTGACATCACGGGAATTGACCCGCAATAGCGGTGCACAAGATTCCAGTTATACCCTGAGGCTAAGCCGGTATAAAACAGAAGCTAAGAAGGCTGAAAATAGAATGGTCCTTGAAAATCAAGGAGGAAGTAGCCAAGCAACTGGAGAATAAGTTCATAGAACCCATTACTTACCGTACATGGTTAGCGAATATTGTGCGGTGCCGAAGAAAGATGGCAAAGTCAGAATGTGTGTGGATACCAGGATTTGAATAAAGTATTGTCCGAACGACGACTTCCCCTTACCGCATATTGACTTGTTGGTGGACCGAATGGCTGGACACGAGATGGTCTCCTTGACCGATCTTGCTGTCGAATACAATCAAATAATGATTGCATTGCCAAACAAGAGGAAAACGGCATTCATCACGGAGTAGGTAACCTACTGCTACAAGGTTATGCCTTTTGGGCTCAAAAATGCGGGGCAACCTATCAAAGAATGGCAACGACCATCTTTCCATGACATGATTCACAAAGAAGTAGAAGTGTATGTGGACGATATGGTTGTTAAATCAAAAACAGCTAAAGAACATACAACAACACTTGAGAAGTTCTTCCTTAGACTTCGAAAGTACAATTTGAAGCTCAACCCGGCGAAATGTCCTGTTTGGAGCTACATCCGGAGTATTTCTGGGGCATTATGGTCAGTCGGAAAGGGCATAGAGATTGACCCTTCAAAAGCCAAAGCCATTTTGAAATGCCAGCACCGAAGACTGGAAAAGGAAGTTCGGGTTTCCTAGGAAGGCTACAGTACATCAGCCAGTTCATTAATCAATTGGCCGATACTTGTGGTCCGATCTTCAAATACTCAGGAAAAGGGGTATCCGTCAAATGGAATGAGGATTGTCAGAAAGCTTTTGACCGAAGTCAAGCAATATTTGTTATCCCCGCAGTCTTACAGCACCAAGGCCAGGATAACCTTTGCTATGTACCTATCAGTGACAGAAGAAGCGATGGGTGCAATGCTAGCTCAACAAGCAGAAGACACCAAGGTAGAAAATGCCGTGTACTACCTCAGCAAAAGGATGCTAGACTATGAGCTAAAATACAATAAGATAGAGAAGTTGTGTCTGGCTCTAGTTTGGGCTTGTACAAAGCTGCAGCACTACCTCTCGTCCTACACCACATACGTTATTTCTGAATCGAACCCCTTGAAATTCCTTATGGAGGGCCGGTTCTTGACAGTAAGATGGCTAAGTGGGTGTCGGTGCTCGCAGCCTATGATTTAAAATTTGTACAACGGAAGGCAGTGAAAGGCAGAGCCTGGCTGATCAATTAGCAGAATTACCAGTCGAAGACCAAATGCCGGAGGTAGAATTCCCTGATGAAGACTTGTTGAGCTTGGAAAGTGAAGTCTGGGAAATGTACTCGATGGAGCTTCAAACTACCATGGAAATGGGGTTGGAGTCGTATTCAAAACTCCTTGTGGAGAATACGTCCCAATCACAGTCAAATTAGATTTCGACTGCACCAACAATGAAGCGAGTATGAAGCTTGCATAAAGGGGTTAGAAGCAGCCCTGGAAAAGGAAATAAAGGTTCTCAAGGTTTTCGGGGATTCCAATTTAATAGTCTCCCAAGCTTTGAGAAAATGGAAAATTAAGAAGAGCGTTTGGTTCCTTACCTACAACGCTTGGACGAATTTGCTCAGCAATTGAGGATTTATCCTTCCACTACTTGCCGCGAGCCAAAAATCAGTTTTGCTGATGCTCTGGCTACTTTGGCCTCCATGGTTAATGTAGGGGGAGACCAAGTCATTCGACCTCTGACAGTTCGGCTATAGAAACAGCCAGCACATATCATGAATTTGGTGGATGACAAGCCCTGGTATTGGGATATACAGAATTATCTTTAGAATGAAGCCTACCCGGAGGGATCCACCAAGACTGATCAACGGACATTGAGACAGTTAGTATCCGGATATTGCCTTACTGGGGGAGTTCTGTATAAAAGAAGTTGGAATGGCCTGCACCTAAGGTGCGTTGATGAGGGAGAAGCTCAAACCATCATGGATTCCTTACATAATGGGGAGTCTGGTCCACACATGCATGGGATAGCCTTGGCTCGGAAAATCATGAACCTGGGTTATTACTGGTCAACCATGAATGCAGATTGCGTGAGGCACGCGCAAAAGTGCCATGAGTTGTAAAATTTTGCTAAGCTGCAAAAACAGCCTCCGGTCAATTTGAATCCCATTGCTTCACCTTGGCCCTTCGCAACTTGGGGCATAGATGTGATCGGAAAGATCCACCCAAAGGCTTCCAATGGTCATCAATTCATCCTGGTTTCTGTGGATTATTTCACTAAGTGGATTGAGGCAGCCTCTTATTCAGTTTTGAATGCCAAGAAGGCAGCACAGTTCGTTCGTACTAACATCCTTTGTCGGTACGGAACGCCATTTGAAATCATCACTGATAATGGGTCCCACTTTCAGAGTCAATTTTCTGATTTGTTGAAAGAAAAGAGAATCCAACATCATAAGTCCTCACCCTATCGTCCACAAACAAATAGGGCTGTAGAGGCTGTAAATAAGGCTATAAAAGTCATTTTCAGAAGACAGTTAAAAGCACAAAGCTTGGCATGAACAGTTACCGAATGCCCTATGGGGATATAGGACTTCAATCAGAACGCCCACCGGAGGAACTCCGTATTCCTTAGTGTATGGTATGGAAGCAGTGTTGCCTATTGAGCTGGAAGTTCAGTCGGCGAGGATTATCCGGGAAAGCCAGATCAGCGAAGCAGATTGGGCTAAGAATTATCATTTGCAACTCTTGGGTATGGACGAAAAACGATTGCAAGCGATCCACGAAACTCAAGTTACCAGAGAAGAATGGCACTGCATTTTAATAAGAAGGTCAAAGACCGAAAACTGGAATAAGGTTGTTTGGTCCTGAAGGAAATTAGACAGCCAATCATAGACCCACGTTGGAAGTTTCGTCCTCATTGGGCTGGACCCTATGTGTTGAAGAAAATATTGTCTGGCGGAGCCGTCATTTTGACTGATTTGGATGGTTTGAAATTCACGAATCCATGTAATTTAGATAAGTTAAAAAGATATTTTGTATAATAAGCATTGCATAATGTAAAAAAGAACTACATTAGACCTGGTTCTCTTCGAAAAAAAGAAATTATGTATCGGAGATATGTAGGCAACCCTCTTTGGGCGCGGTCTAAACATTAATGAGAAAATCATTTCATAATTCATTCTTCTTTGCTAGAAAAAAAAAGAGAAAAAGAAAAAGAAAAGAAAAAAAAAAACAGAGAAAAACCCGCTAAGTCGAAAACTCGAAAGGGCGGCTTAGGCAAAAGTCGGGGCCCGCTAAGTTGAAAACCCGAAAAGGGCGGCTTAGGCAAAAATGGGTAGCTCACTAAGTTGAAAACCCGAAAGGGCGGCTTAGGCAAAAATTAGAGCTTGAATAAATAAAGTTGGAAAATGCTTGGAAAGCCTAAAAGTCAAATGACATTCCCAATTAAAGCAATAAAGTCAAACAGTCCGAAGTTAAGTAGATAGCAAAAGAGTCCAAGAAAAATAAATAAATAATGAAGTCTAAGTCCAAGTCCAAAAAAAAAAACAAAACATATATCCAAAATCCAAAGTCAAAGTCCCGAATAAAAAGTCAAAATAAGGGAAAAAACAACAAAAGTCCAAAAGCCTATAAGAGTCTAGGTGTCCCGTCGCCTCCGTGGGGCAACATCCTCTGAGTCATCCCTAGCTGCTGAACTCTCTCCAACCTCGCCTGTCCGAGGAGCCAACACAATCTCCTCATCAGTCCCAACCTCATTATCAGTGTCAGCCTGAGCCCAACCTTCAAGTGCATTCAGCAGTACGTTCCTCCTTGGCCTTTCAACCGGCCAGGACAACGGCAATGAACCAGGTTCGATACTCAGGAGAAGTTTGGACACCGGCAGGATTAGGTAAAGGCCTAACCATGTGATGATCTCTAACCCAGGCCTTAAGGATGGCTCGGGTAACACCCGAAGTAATAATTGAATCAATAGAAGTGCCATCTACAATTGGGACAGTCTGGTCTATCCCCATCTGCCTCAAAACGCGCGAAGCGCAGTACCAAGTACAGTGTGTAAGGCCTAGCAGGTAAACTCGGGTATGGCGGAAGCTAACCTAGATAAAGCAGGTGATGTCATACCAGGAAATAGACCGTACCTCCCCAAATTGATCTTTTCTACCTTGGAGAGACTCTTAGTCTAATTGTGCATGCTGTGATTATAATAGGGATTCATTTTTGAAAAAAATTGAAAATCGAAAATTGAAAGAAAATCCCATTTTTTACAAGTCAAAGTGGATAATCATGCATACATATAAAATTTTCAGTACTAATCAAATGCAGGTACCAATAAAGTACAGTACAGAAAATACAGGCAAAGAAAAGTACAGACAACAACAGAAAAGCCTAGCAACCATGGCATCAGCGACAGGGCCTCCTCCTCCTCTGATCATCAAAGGCCCAGAAGTTCACATTTTGGCCCCTAAGGCCCAAAAATTCCCAATTTGGCCCCAAATGCCCAAAATGCCCAATTTGGCCATAAAGGCCTAGAAGTTCACATTTTGGCCCCTACCCAAAAATTCTCAATTTGGCCCCAAAGGCCCAAAAATGCCCAATTTGGCCACAAAGGCCCAAAAATTCTCAATTTGCCCCAAAGGCCCAAAAATGCCCAATTTGGCCACAAAGGCCCAGAAGTTCACATTTTGGCCCCTAAGGCCCAAAAATTCTCAATCTGGCCCCAAAGGCCCAAAAATATCCAAAAGGCGGGTCTTCTGGACACGTCCGATTTTCGCCTTCAAAATTTGTTTTTCAGACAACCACCGACTCCCATAAATCATTTTTATGGTTGCCGGTGGGGGGCAACTGTGAATACTCAAATTTTGAGGCTCAAAAAAGACTGTTTTCCCGGACAGCAAACAGTCCAGCCGAACCGGAGGCCATTCAAAAAGTTCATCGAAAGTATGCCAATATGGTACTTGAAACGTCCGGAAAATTACGAGGATCGCGGAACTGGTCCCGGAATATTTTTCGGAGGTACGAAACTCCCGAAAAAGCCTTTGGAACGAAAAACTGGCGAGCGGACAAGGTAGGGTGGCAGCAGCCGCCGTCCACGGCGGGAGCACCCGCCCTCCACGGCGGCAGCGCCTGCCCTCCAGCCCGGTTTTTTCTATATAAACAGCCCTGATGCGACTTTTTTACTCACTCAGTCTGTGTTGACGGACGCTCTCTTCTCCCCTACGCTCCTTGCGGTTCTTTTACTGCTTTTCTGCATTTAGTGTAGGCTTTTATTATTCTGCTGTTGTGATACTTGGTCACTTAATTAAATTAATTCTAATTAATATTCCCCAAACGAGGAGCTTAATCTAGAATTTTCAAGCTGAAGCTAAGAAGCGACCGCCGATTAACTCAGGTAATAACGAAACCCTGTCTATTTAATTTCAGCATTTTGTGCATATTCTCTTCTACTCCAATTCTGAATTAAACTGTTGCATAAATGCATTCACGTCATCAATTTGGCAAATAAACTGCCTCAATTAAATATGATTAAGCTTAAATGCCCGGTTAATTAATAATCGTGGTGCTAAAGCCTAAATCCGACAATATTGGCTAAAGTATCTAGTCAATTAATGACTATGGTATGATCGCCTTTATTCCGAACAGTCCGGCTTAAGTCCAATTAATCAATAATTGTGGCTAAATAGCCTTAATCAACCACATTTCTTTTGGCAATAAATTGCCTATATTGCAATTCAATTGATCACTTTTAGCAAACAAATTGCCTATAAGTAAGATTAACCATCTTTAGGGACAAATCGCTTAAAGCGAAGCTTTGGCAAAAAAAATGCCTTGAATTTATCAATCTTTTGGCTAAAAGCCTTAAATCAATCAATTTTGGCTACAATCGCCCAATCAACGCTTTTGACAAACAAATTGCCTAAATCAATCTTTTTGGCTAAAAGCCTTCAAATAATCACTTTTGGCAAACCAATTGCCTAAATCACATCAACTTTTGGCAAACAAATTGCCTAAATCAATCTTTTTGGCTAAAAGCCTTCAAATAATCACTTTTGGCAAATCAATTGCCTAAATCACATCAACTTTTGGCAAACAAATTGCCTAAATCAATCTTTTTGGCTAAAAGCCTTAAATCAACACTTTTGGCAACGAACGCCTAATTAAATCAATCAATTCTTTGGCAAAATGCCTGAACAAAATGCACGAAGCATACACACACTCATGCATTAAGCATACCCATTCAAAGCCCTTTTAAAAAGGCCTATCGAACTACGTCGACTTTGATCTTCCATTCAAACGGAAGTACGTAGGCACGTTTGGGATTTAACCCCGAGCGGCAAGTCGAAATCACTTAAACATTTCATTGGTCCAATTACACCATTTAGCTTGCAAAGCATTTACATTCAGGTTAGTTGATCAGCATGACATAGTCTCGGGATCCACCTCGGGTTCGCAAACTATGCCTTAAACATTGGGATAATTAATCTAGTAATTAGGTTAATTAAAATTGGAGTCAACTTAGGGTTTTTTCCTAGTTTACCCTAAAATAATTAAACAAGGTGGCGACTCACACATTCACGTGCATTTCTGCCCTTAGTCATATTCATTATATGCCTATTTTTGGGGGAGGGGTTCACACTATCTCATCCATAGAATATCAATCAAATGGGTAAAATTAACTAATTTGGTCAGTCATGCAAAGTTGACATGAAATTCATACTCAATCATCTTAAATCATCTTATAAACACTTTTAATCACTTCATCTTAACCAAGTCAACAACAATAAGCAAGAACCTCATACCAAAGTTCATGGACATCAAAAATTAAACCATGGAAAAGAAAGAGGAAGAGAAAATTACTAACCTCTTCTTAAGAATCACTTGAAAATTCCTTAGAAATCATACACTTTAAGCTCGTCCTTAAGAATTGCTCCCTCTTTTCATGGAACTTCAACCATGGATAGTAAACATGAGCAAGAGGTACTTGATTAGTCATCTTAAATAGGTGGGAATCAAAACCCTTTCATGGTAATTTCCTCTTTGTCCTTTAGTTGTCTTTTTGCACCTTAATCCTTTCTTTGATTCTCTTTTCTTACAAGTGCACCTAAATCTTTTTAATTAATTTAGTTTAGTTCCAATTAGGTCAAAACCAAGTTTATTTAATAATCTCAGTCCCCTTTTAGCATCATTATAGCAAAATTATCGATTTTCGGCAATTTCTAGTAAAATTGTGCTTTATTGGGAAATCATTCTTCTTTCAAATTGATAAATAAATACTTTAATTTTCATTTAATTAATATTAATACCTTCTAACTATAGTGTTTCTCGTCATTCTAGATTTTTAGATTACTCAGATAACCGAAATTACTAAACAAGCTAGAATACCGAAAACTACCAGATTAAGGATATATACACAATTAAACCTTAATCAAATGTCTTAGGTGATTTAATATTAATCCATTAAATGCTAAATCAAGGTGCTAGCTTAAGGAGCTTCTCGAGCTAGCTTCTAATCATCAAAGCTTAAGCTCATTTAACATTCTTCCAATTTGTTTTTCATAACAAAATTGGTTTCCATTAAACATCATATCTTATAATTAATAGTTCCTCATTAACAAATTAAAGTAATTCCAATTATTCTATCCTTCCAAATAATAATAATTACCATAATAATCAAAATATCCGAGATTGCCAAATTGAGGGTATTCCAGAATGCCTATTTTATTTCTGTATTTGGGTTCAATGCCTGGTCTTGCAGGTTTGGTTGAGGGATCACTTGAGGGTGCTTGAGCCTCCACGTTGCCGCCCTTATGAGCCATCATATTATAGATACATGTGACCGGTGGTGAGGCTGGGTTTTCAGGACGAGTGGTTACAGTGGCTGCTCAAGCTGAGGCTGGACCAGATATTGTGGAGATGTGATTGGTATAATATCAAGAGATTTTTGGATCAGTTAGCTAGCTTTAAGATGGCCGATCTATTGGACACGGACCACAGTACCTTCTACCTCGGCTTTAAACTAATAAGGCAAATGGGGCATACTTACTCTTATTTCACCTCAGCTTACTGTGGCTATTCTGGGCAGTTGGTCTAGGGAAGCTCCTGTGGTTAAGGTTAAGATTTCAGGAGGTAGGACTGGTGCTTACAAGGCTTGGTGGATTGCTGAGTATGGTGATCGGGAAAGAGACCGTAGAGCGATTCTAACTCAGGAAACCGAGGCTAGATTCTAGGTGACTACAGAGACGATCCTAGACTGTACTAGATAGGTTGACCTAGAGGACTTTGACGACTCTAGGGACATACATCCGAAGCGGCGCAGATGGGCTGACTAGACCTTCAGTGCATACCGACCTTATCATAGGTTAGATTTTTTATTTTTTTGGATTTTTTTTTACTCAACCCATTTTTTTATGAGGGCTTTGAGGTAATATTACTGACCCATGATATATAGAGAGTGCAATTGACACTCTACATAGTTGATAAAAGATAGAAGCCTAGGTGATAGGGCTTTTGTGATTTGCTTTCTACATAGCTTATACTGATTTAGAAGATATGTTAAAAGGGAATCATTTTGACAATTAATGAAAAGGAAATTCAATTTTATCCTTCATGAGACTGCCGCTTTTGTGCCTCAATTTTTGCCTAAACCGTCCATGTGAGTTTTCAATTTAGTAGACTGCCCTAACTTTTGCCTGAGCCACCCTTTCGGGTTTTTTGACTTAGTGGGCTTTTACTGATTTTTCCTAAGCTACCTGCCCTTGCAGGTTTTCAACTTAGCTATTCTTTATTTTTTCTGAACCACCTTTTGCGGGCTTCCAATTCAGTTTTTGATATTTTTTTTTTAGTTGGCACAATGAAAATATGGAATTTTCATGAAAATGAGAAAAATATATTTTTATTATTGTTGTGACTGCACCCACAAGCTTGGCTACCTACATATCCCATATTTTTGGAACATATTTTCGAGAGTTAGTCACTGTAATTCTAATTTACCATAAGGGGCAAGATTTCTAGTGCTAATGCCGAATGCATTCACACAAAGTATATATTGAGCTAATCCAAGTTACATGGATTGGTGAATTCGTTGCCGTCAATGTCTAATAGGATGACAACACCTCCAGAGAAGATTTTCTTCAGAATTTAAGGGTCTTTCCAGTTCGGCCTAAATTTACTCGAAGATCCTATATAAGAGCTCTAATTTCCTTAAGTACAAGACAACCTTTCTTTTAGTTTTTGATCACGGATTCTCTTATTGAAGTGTTTGGTTATTCTCTATTGGTAACTCTAGATCTGGTTAAGAGCCTCAAAAGAGATTATTTTGAGCCCATTTTGCTTCGGGCAACTAACTTTCTCACATAACTCTTACTAAGCGGATCTATACTTCAATAGGGAGGACTATTTCTGACGCGGAACCCTATGGAAATTAATTCCAAGAACTCTATGACAAGATTTGGAAGAGATCCAAGATCAAACTAAACTCCCCTCTATGGCACCCAAAGCTTAAAGAAGCAAGAACACCAATAATAGAGAAAAAGAATAAGATAAATGCCACAAGTGAATTGATAAGTTTACCTTGATTCTTGATGCAATTAGAAGAATGCAATCTCACACTCTCTCTAAAGCAAGGAACACGCCTAAGCATGAGTTGAAGAAATTCTATTTCATTGAATAATTGAATAATGTACAATATAACAAGCTATTTATACTAAATCTAAAAGGTCCTGATCCTTAAAGGATTTAGAATAATTAATCTAAATCAGCTAAGGATAAGGATTTAGTTAATCTAAACCAACTAAGGATAAGACTAACAAATCTTAACAACCTAAGGATCAGGATTAACTAATCCAAATCAACTAAAGATTAGCTAAATCTAAACAAATCTAAGATAAGGAATAAGTAATCCAAACCAACTAAGGATAAGGAATAATTAATCCAAACCAACTAAGGATAAGGAATAATTAATCCAAACTAACTAAGGATAAGGAATAAGTAATCCAAATAAACTAAGGATAAGGAATAATTAATCCAAACCAACTAAGGATAAGGAATAATTAATCCAAACCAACTGAGGATAAAAAATAAAAGGGTGGCCCAATTTATTGTGGCCCAACCCATTAACAACATTACAACTCAAAACTAACAAAAATGGGCTAACTTATTACGCCAAAGCTAGGCTCTAGTATGGCCAGGGCATGCCATATGCTGGAATTTCAGATTCCATCTCAACATGTGGTTCCATTAATGTGAGAAACTTAGGTGTTCTCCATGCTTCCTTGAGATCTATGGTTGAGTGGTAGCGATTCCGTATCATTCCCCCTTTCCTCAAAAAGATTCGTCCTCGAATCTTAATTAGAAGTTTAGGTATCCATGCTCTCTTGATCTCCATGGTTGCTCCATATTTCTTTGTATGACTTCTTCTAATTGATCCACTAGGTAGCACTAATGGATTTTTCATGTTGTTCTCCTTGCTCCCTTGAGTTCCATGGATGAGTGATGGCAGATTCGTATCATTCCCCCTTTCCTCGAAAAGATTTGTCCTCAAATCTGCATCCATGTCAAAAGGAGACAAATCACTAACATTGAAAGTAATGGAAACACCGTACTCACCTGGTAAGCTGATCTTGTAGGTGTTGTCATCAACGTGCTCCACGATTTGGAATGGTCCATCTCCACGTTCATCAAGCTTAATCTTTCCTTGGTTGGAAAACTTTTCCTTGCGAAAATGTACCCAAACCCAATCTCCAGGTTTAAACACATCATGCCTTCTTCTCTTGTTGGCACAGTTGGCACAGCCTTTGTTCTTCATGTTCATATGAACCCTAGCCTTAGTGTCCATCTCCTTCACCAATGTAGGCTTCTTCTTACCATTAGGGAATCCCTGCAACAAAGAAACAAAACTAGAAGTTGGAGAAGAAGTGTTAATGTTAGTCAAATTATGCAAAAACTCCTTAAACCGAATCATTAGGACCGGTCTACCTTTACTCACACTGTTTTGGATCTCTCTCTTTCTCACATACATAATTTGTTTCTCTTTTTCACTCACAATTGGGCCATTAATTTATTTTGTTATTTTTGTGGCCTCTTTCCCTTCCTCCTTACTCTTTTCACTCTTTTGTTCTCTCAATCTTGAAGTTTCACTCTCTAATGGGCCATCATTTTGTTTTGTTTGTTCTGTGGCTTCTTCCTCCACTTTTTCTTCACTCTTTTCACACTTTGGTTCTTTTGAAATCTCATTCTCATTTTCCCTCAAGGCCGAAACCTCTCTTTCTCTCTCAATTATCTTCCTTTGATCTTCATATACTTCTTGAGGTGATAATGGATCAAGAACCATCTTTTTATCCTCAATTGAAGATTGGCAATCCTCTTCTAGAAACACATCTTCAAATTCTTGCAAAGGATCAACAAACACACTTGGCAAAGATGGGTTAGGATCATTGATGATCAAACAAACTTCTTTGCACAAAGGTACAATTATAGGTTGAATTTGTCTTTCCTTTTCTTCTCCCTCTTTCTTTTTATTTTTACTCAGTATATTTTCACTCATTTTATTTTTACACTCTTTTTCTTTATTGATAGTCTCAAAACTCATCTTTTGATTTCCATATTAGTCTTCATACGCTTCTTTTGAGGAACATGATCTTGGGCCAGTCATCCATCCATCCTTTGTGAATGAATACCTATTGAGGTAATCCACATTTTTCCTTCCTTGCACCCTTCCTGACTTATTGTTCAAATCCCTAAAGTAATGAGTAGGGACAAATTTTTGGTGCATCAACTCCTTCATGATCTCCCATTGTGGTACAGGTTGCATTCCTTTTCTTTTTCTGTTTAATAGCAATTGTTCCCACCAAAACATAGCATAACCCTCGAATTTGATAGCTGCAAGGTGAGATTTCTTTTCTTGAGAATAATTATGGCATTCAAAGATTTGTTCTACCTTTCTTTCCCATTCAAGGTATTCTTCAGCATTGTTGTTACCATAAAATTCTGGAATCTTCATCTTGATGGATTCAAAGTGCCTATCAACCTTACCAACATCAGTGTTTCTAGCCTCCTCTTCATTATGGGCTTGAAATCCATGGAGTACGTTGATGAGCTCTTGTTGCATTAGAGCTTCGGGCTGCTTTTATTTCTTGCAATTCTCCCCTCATGTCTTGGACAAGATTATTGAAAGTTCTAAATTGTCCTTGGATTGCTTCCATGAAAAGTTTCAATTGAGGGTCCTCTATTTGACTTTCATCCCCATTACCCTCTCCAGATTTGCTCAAAGTCATTATTAATATTCAAAGAGAAAACACAAAAGATTTGGGTTATTGATAAATCACTCCCTCACGTGTTTACACTTCTTCGATCACTCATTGCAATTCCTCCAATTGAACTTTAGAATCTTAGGCCAACCAATTCAACTCAAAAGCACATTTAGAAACAAGGAATAAATCTTAACAATAAAAAGCAAGCACAAATTCTAGAAAGAAGACTCAAAACGAGATGGATAGCAGCACAAGAACAAAATAATGCACTACTTAATTATCAATTAGAGTGTAGTAAACAAGCAAACACACCCTAATAAAGTGATAGAAGCAAAAGAAAGCTAAAACAAGAATAAAGAAACTAGAATTTAAAAGACAATTTCTGGATATAATGTATGAATTTAGCTTACTACAAAGCAAACATAAATATGGACCTAATTACTTCTACCCAAAACAAAGCAAGTAATCAAAGAAAATCAAAAGAAAAAAAAAATTATTTTTGTATGGTCAGAACAGAGCACGGGCGTGCTAAATGGAAGCACAGGCGTGCGCGTAAGACTTGGTTCGACAATTGAGAGTCAGAACCGGGCACGGGCGTGCTTGTGGTGAAGCACGGGCGTGCTACCTTGAATCCTTCCTTTATCCTTTTAATGTAACCCAATTTAGGTAGGATTTAGATTTTGGGCAAGGATTGTAGTAGATTTGCTTAATCTCAAAAGATATGGTCAACTAATTCTTATTATCTTATCCACAAAGTAGTTAAGATTGGATTTTATCACAAGATCATAGTGGATAAACTCAATCCCATAAAATATGGTTAAATCCCTAAGGATTAGGAACAATCCCACAATTTAAGGTAAAATCCCTAAGAATTAGGAACAAATCCCACAAAATATGGTCAAATCCCTTTGAATTAGGAATAAAAATCCACACAACACGATCAAACTTTAATGGTGGACGAATTTTTACTCTTTTTTTTTTTTTTTTTTTTTTGCAAATCTAATCAACAAGATCTTAGATAACAACTTCCAAAATTAAATCAAGAACGAAATTAATCAACACAATTGAAGCAAAACGAATTGAAACTAACAAACAAGAAGATAAAGAAACACAAAAACGAGAAAAACAAGAACACATATAATCACAAACCCTAGAGCTAAGATAAATAAGAATTTACCTTAATCTTTGGCTCTAATACCAAACTGACGCGGAACCCTATGGAAATTAATTCCAAGAACTCTATGACAAGATTTGGAAGAGATCCAAGATCAAACTAAACTCCCCTCTATGGCACCCAAAGCTTAAAGAAGCAAGAACACCAATAATAGAGAAAAAGAATAAAATAAACGCCATAAGTGAATTGATAAGTTTACCTTGATTCTTGATGCAATTAGAAGAATGCAATCTCACACTCTCTCTAAAGCAAGGAACATGCCTAAGCATGAGTTGAAGAAATTCTATTTCATTAAATAATTGAATAATGTACAATATAACAAGCTATTTATACTAAATCTAAGAGGTCCTGATCCTTAAAGGATTTAGAATAATTAATCTAAATCAGCTAAGGATAAGGATTTAGTTAATCTAAACCAACTAAGGATAAGACTAACAAATCATAACAACTTAAGGATAAGGATTAACTAATCCAAATCAACTAAAGATTAGCTAAATCTAAACAAATCTAAGATAAGGAATTAGTAATCCAAACCAACTAAGGATAAGGAATAATTAATCCAAACCAACTAAGGATAAGGAATAATTAATCCAAACCAACTAAGGATAAGGAATAAGTAATCCAAACAAACTAAGGATAAGGAATAATTAATCCAAACCAACTAAGGATAAGGAATAATTAATCCAAACCAACTAAGGATAAAAAATAAAAGGGTGGCCCAATTTATTGTGGCCCAACCCATTAACAACATTACAACTCAAAACTAACAAAAATGGGCTAACTTATTACACCAAAGTTAGGCTCTAGTATGGCCAGGGCATGCCATATGCTGGAATTTCAAATTCCATCTCAACATGTGGTTCCATTAATGTGAGAAACTTAGGTGTTCTCCATGCTTCCTTGAGATCTATGGTTGAGTTGTAGGGATTCCATATCATTCCCCCTTTCCTCGAAAAGATTCGTCCTCGAATCTTAATTAGAAGTTCAGGTATCCATGCTCTCTTGATCTCCATGGTTGCTCCATATTTCTTTGCATGATTCCTTGTAATTGATCCACTAGGTAGCACTAATAGATTTTTCATGTTATTCTCCTTGCTCCCTTGAGTTCCATGGATGAGTGATGGCAGATTCATATCAACTTCCATCCCATGGACCAGTGAGTATGACGTTGCCTTGGTTTGCGTTCTGATGGAGGTTCTGTATCCCCATAAGGCAAAAGGTAATTGGTCATGCTAATTTTTGCAATTATGAATCATCTTCTACAGGATGTTCTTAATGGACTTGTTAGCCACTTCAATTGCTTCATTAGTCTGGGGCCTATATAGTGAAGAAGGTGATGCTAAATTTTGTATTTGGACATAAGGGTGGAGACTTCCTTTTAAAAATGAGACCCATTGTCTGATATGACCTTAAAGGAATCCCATATCTGCATATATGTTTTTTTGGATGAACTGAGACACTTTTCTGGAATTTAGGACGTGATAGGAGGTAGCTTCTACCCACTTGGTGAAATAGTCAATTGCTACCAAGATGTAATCATGCTGGTTGGAAGATTTCGAGGTGATTATGCCGATCACATCAGTTTCCCATGTTGCGAAGGGTTATGGTGTAGAGATTGTATGCAGAGCTATGGGTGCATTTTCTGAAGCTTGGCATAAATCTGACATTTATGACACCTTTGGATGAATTTAGTGTAGTCTAATTGTATGGTAAGCCAATAGTAACCCTAGTTAGTGATCTTGTGGGCTAGAGTCTTACCATTCATGTGGAAGCCTTCTTCTTCGCCATATACCCACTCCATTATCTGATGAGCTTCTTCTTTTGTCACACATCTGAGATACACCTAATTCCATGTTCTCTTGTATAAAATGCCATCCTTGCACCGATACCCTTTCGACAGCTCCCAGAGAGTTCTCTTATCAAATTTAGAGACACCTTTGGGATATTCTTCCTTCTCTAACCAAGTCTAAATGTCCTAGAACCAAGGCTTTCCATCGGCAAGTTTGAGGTTACAGCAATAGGCTAGTTGTTGGTAAATCTAAATATTCAGTGGCTTGATGACCATGTTAGGACTGGCATCAACCATCGAGGCAAGAGCAGTTAGTGCATTGGCAAAATGATTCTTGGCCCGAGGCAAGTAATGAAAGAGGAGTTCTTCGAACTCTTGAGCTAACTGGTTAAAGCGCTGAAGGTAAGAAACCAAGCACTACTCTTTGATCTTCCACTTCTTCAAGGTTTGGCAGATTATCAGGATGGAGTCCCCATATACTGTTAGGTGCTTGCTCCTAAGGCTTAGTGCGGCTTCTAACCCGACGATGCATGCCTCATATTCTACTTTATTATTTGTAACATGAGAAGTCAACTTGATGCTGAAGGATAATCGTTCCCCATTTGGAGTCACTATGACTATCCTGACATTATAACCCTGATGGTTAGCTACTCTGTTAAAGTACATCTTCCAAGTGTCAGACTGAATCTAAAGAATGACCTCATCCAAAAATTGGATATCTGCTACTTCTGCTTTTCCTAGGGATACAACAAGGTGATCTGCTATCACATTGCCTTTAATAGCCTTCTTTACAACAAACTTAATATCAAAAGTTAGAAAGATGGTGGCCCATTTCGCCATATTATTATCCAAACCAGCCTCTCCATAAGGAGCATAAGTAGTGTTGGAGTTTGATGCATACCCCTGTTAAGGCCGGGCATAGCTGCTCAATCCTACTGTACTTTAGTTTTGTGGCTGGCATGAGTCTTACTCAAATAGTAAAGAACATTTTCCTTATAAGAATTTAGCTTCATTAGTCACTGAGAGATATAAGAGAAATGGTTTATCGGGTCTTGGAGGTTGAAAACCGGAGGATTGAGGAGGTATGCTTTGATCTGATCAAAGGCTTTCTAACATTCATCATCCCAAGTCTTAAGGGCATCATTTCTCAGCTTCTTGAAGATTGACCTACAAGTATCTGCTCATTGTGAAACAAAATGGCTGATACACTATAATCGACCTAAAAACCCACATATCTCCTTTTCTGTCTTAGGAGGCTACATTTAAAGATGGCTTTTGATTGCTGGATCAATCTCAATCCCTCTTTTGGAGACCATGTAGCCTAAGAAGATGCCAAACTATGCTCTAAAAAGACATTTGGCTAGGTTGAGCTTCAAATTGTACTAGCAGAGTGTTAGGCCCGACTCCAATCACCAGAGGAATTGTCCGCTTTAGATTAAGCCGAATCCATCCTATACTGGATTGACAGGATCTGCACGGTTTTATCCCACAGGTGAATGGGAAACTTCCCAAGTGGTCACCCATCCTAGGATTTCCATTAAGCGAGCATGCTTAACCCTAGAGTTCTTCAAACTCTCCAAGCCATTCCACCAAAAGGCGCCGCTGTTGATTAGTTTCCCCCCTTTTCGATATATGATCATTCATGTGTCCCGCAGTCAAGATGTCACATGGAGTCTAAAAACGAACTAATAGAGGGCAATCAATGACTTATTTTGTCCCTTGTGTGGATAACCATATCATCAATATACACTTCTACATTCTTGTGCATCAGATCATGGAATATAATGGTAGCCATCCTCTGGCAGGTAGCACCAGCATTTTTTAGCCGAAATGACATCATCTTGTAACGAAAGGTATCCCACTTAGTGACCAATGAAGTCTTTGGCTTATCCGGAGGATTAACTGGTATTTGATTATTCCCTGCATACAGATCTATAACTGAAATAACACTGAACCTTGCTATTTTGTCGACAAGGAGGTGTTGATGCGTAATTTTATGCCCCCACCTGACCCGATGATGATATGAGGACAAGGGATAAGGTATCACGATAAACCAGAAGTGTTTGAACCAAAAATTGAACCAAACCGCCCAAAGGAGCCTAACCCGTGTTAGGGCTGCGTCACGCAGCTAATACCTGCGTGACGACACTCTTAGCTGCGTCACGTAGCTCTAACAGGACTGATACCTCTGGCGCGCGCCCGTGCAACGGCCTGCACTGTTTGTATGGATACGCGGCAATTGTACGAAAAGTAAGTCGCGTCACGCATCTTACGGGTGCGTCACGCAGCTTCTACCCACGTGACGCGACTATTCTATTGCCCTAGCCATATAAATACAACATTTTACAGCAAAAATGGGACTTTTTTTTGGCACTTTATCTCATTTTTTCTCTAAAAATCCTAAAGCTAAAAAACTAAGTTTTCGACTAAAACGGCTAGGTTTTCTTCCCCAAGAACTCAAGTGAGTAAACTTGAGGAAGATCAAACCATTAACCATTTAGTTTTGAAACCAAGAAATATAAAAATATAAGAAAAGAAAAAGAGAAAAAGAGAGAAAACACTTGGTTCTGCGAAAAGTTCGACAACCACACTTCTGGAATCATGAAACAACGTCTCTAAATCAATCTCAGTGTATGCAATCCTCAAATCTGAGGGCTAGGTAACGATTCTAACTTTTCTTTTTCATTTCTAGCATTTTATCTCTTAAAAATCTCATTTTCATATTGTTTAATTGATTTGCCATTGATAAAACGTAAGTTTGCCTATTGTTGAACCTTTCTGGGTTTGTTCTAATCACTTTGGACAAAAAAGAAACGTAAAAAAGAGTAGTTTGAAAGGTAGTTGCGGACCAGAGCAGTCGCGTCACGCAGCTACTACCTGTGTGATGCGGCTGTTCATGTCCAAAAGCCCTTGATTCGGACTGGACCACCTGCGTGACGCAGCTGTTTATATACTCAGTATGTATTTTTATTCTCATATTTGTATTTAACGTGATATCTTGAATAAATAATCAATAAACCTGAGGATTTGGAATAAGTCGCAAACAGTTCCGTCACGTAGGTAGGAATTCCGTCACGCGACTGTTCTTCATAGAACACCCGCGTGACGCGACTGTTCTAAGTTCCAGCACGAATGATAGAGTTCCGTCACGCGACTGTTCTTCATAGAACAGCTGCGTGACGCAACTGTTACAAGTTCCAGAATAAAAGACAAGAGCTGCGCCACGCGACTGTTCTTCCACAGAACAGCTGCATGACGCAACTGTCTCCCAGTCTCAGTTTATTTTTGTTATTTTGTCTTAATCTTATTTCATTAAGTAGATTTTTAATCCCAATGTGGAAAATGATCAATAATGGGCAAATTGAGTCTTAATCAAACCAAATCAATTAATTATTGGTGATTATGAGATTTTCTTTTTTTTAGGATTTATTTCTTATTGTTCATTATTGGTGTTATTATTAAACTCGGTTTGTGGCCCGCCTTTAACCATAAGGCAAGAGCGGGTCTTTTAATTTTATTTGATATGTATGGTGGATGAATGATGGATGTGATTCTTAATTTATGAATGGATGCAATGGATGAACTTATTTGGGACGATTAAATAATTTTCTACATAGGAACTCGGTTCGATTTGTTCGGGTTGGGTTTAAATAATTGGCTTTTCTAAAATAAAATCAATTAGAAATCGTAGGTTAAAAGAGGCCGGTTTCCTGGGCGTCGACTTCCAACGGGCCGACGTACCTAATTCCCTTACCTAGAATCGTACTTGGTACGCTTGACCAGTTTTCTTTTTAAATAATTCGGCCTTAAATAAAATGGGTTAAAAGGAGTCACTTTTAAAATAAAAATTGGAAACGGTCCCATTGCCGAAATAATGGGTGGCGACTAAAATGATTTATAAGACCGATTTATCGGCATCGCGTATCTAAAAAGGTTTTATCACCTCTTTTTCCAAAACAAAATAATAACACCAAAAATACAGATTTCGTGTTTTCGGGGGAGAAACAGTTTGGCGACTTCACTGGGGATTTTGCACCCACTAATCCCCGGTTGTTTTTAATAAACAATGTAGTGGTTGCAATTAGGAATTGACTCTAAAAAGCCTACTTTTCTAAATAAAATTGGTTAGAAAAAGCCGATGGAAAATTATTAATCGTCCGTATGTGTTTAATTGCTTTCTTTTTCCTTTCATAGGATTTTTGCATTCATTCGCATTTCTCTCTTCTCACCTCATTCTACCCATACTACCCTTCGGTACTGGTGTTAAGTTTGACGGTGGATCTAGCCTAGACCATGCGATTTAGGTGCATCCATCCGAGAATTAACATTACTACCAACCACAAGCCTAGTACCTCAAAGGTGCGTCAAAAGGAGTAGGCCCAACAAAGCCCGAATCCTGTTTGCGGAACCCAGAATTTGTTAAGCCCAATAAGACCAAAGCCAATGCATATAGTTAAAAGCCTTAATTACTTCCTCTAAGGTGCACCCAATTCTGTTTGCTGTTGTTATACCGCATTCATTTTCGAGAGTTAATATCGTCAATCTCAAAACCCCTGTTGGTTGTCGAGATTAGACCAATTCCTAGGAAACAGATGTCGGAATTTTATACCAACGGAATTCGTGTGTGGGAGAAATAAGGTTGGAAGGCATGCATTTCCCAACTCCCGTTCCCCTGTTTGATATAAATTGTACATATGTTGTGACATTCATGCACCATGTAACGTTTTTCTTTTCAGCCATGCATTAATAAGAGCTAATGTTCGGCATGGGCGTTTGACCTTGATTTTGAAACTGGATTTCAAATTCGTTTCGAATAATACTATGCAATCACTTATTGTGAATCGATACCCGAAAGAAAAGGGAGGTATAAGGGGGTTGCGATTCCTTTGTATTTTTACATTTCTCGCATTATCTAAAAATAAGTGAGAGATTAGAAAATTTGTAACCGAATAAAAGGAAAATCCTGCTTGGGGCCATATGTTCCAAGGCAAAAAGTAAGGATGCGAAAAAAAATAATAATAATACGCAATAACAAAATAATAAAATCCCGCTCGGAAATTCTTTCATTTTGAGGCAAAAGTTAGGGATTTGAGAGAAAATAGTCGATCGTAAATCCAAAAGGAACGGTCAACGACAGATAATGCTCGAAATGTTTAAATACAAAATAAGTTATTGTCATATTATTCATACCGAATTTTTGGTCCAGTCGTTGAAATCGAGATTTTATTTCCATGTTGGCTTTAGCACATTAGAAATGCATTTCTCATCCTATGTGCTTTCATTTTCGCATGCATACATGCAGGACCCTCTTTAACTCAGAAATTTTTTGTTAGAATTGATCCTTCCCGGGAAACTGTTTCGAGAACTTGGAATCGACACCCTGGTCAGCGCCTAGTCAGAACATCCCCAATCCCCGAGTTTGTTCCGGTTAGTTCAGTGAGCTATTCAAGTTCATCAGATTTAGAGCCCGACTCAGATTCAGTAGAAATGGCGGACGACATAGGGGTGAGCCCGAATTTTCACAAGCTCAGATAAGGACCATTGCCCAGATTGTGGCCGCTGCTCTTGCCCAAGATAGGGTCCAAAATCAAACTACTCCCCCTTCTAGCAGCCAACCTGTGGTGGAAGAGAGGCAAACTCCAGATCCTATGTCGGATAATCAGACTTCCATGGGAAATACTACCCCTGTCGAGAATGATGTGCTCAAGCAACTTGCCGAGCTGAAGGAAAGATTTGATAAAATGGCTGCAATGAAGGAAAAAGACCCAACCACCAACTTTCATATAACCGAGTATGTTTTGCACCCGAGCAGTTCTGCATCATTTAAGACTTTCAAGCATACCATATTTGAAGGAGATAATGATCCTCGTTCTCACCTGTCCGAATTTCTCCGAGTCTCTCAGATGAACCGGTACAACGAGGAAGATGTTTTGCGAGCATTCCCGCAAACACTGCATAAAGACTATCGGAGGTGGTATGATGGTCTAGATGAGGAGGTTCAGAAGAATGGATTAAGCTGCAGACCGCTTTCCTTAAGCGCTTCAAGGCCGACGAGAGTGACGAGTTCGGCTTGCGCTACTTGGAAAGTTTAAGACAGGGGAAAGATGAGAGTTTTTCCGACTACTATAGGAGATGGAGAACTAAGTTGTATAGAGTTCAGACGAGGCCAAAAGACAAAGAGCTGATCAGAATCTTCAGTAGGAGCCTATTGCCCTTCTTTAAAGAAAGGATGTTAACTCAGCCTCTCACTGATTTTGCCTTGGTTCAAAGTGCTGGTTTGAACATTGAGGAGTTATACAAGGAAGAAAAGAAGAAGAATAGAGGGTTTGGCAACTACCGGACTTCTTATGGTGACAGAGGTGCCGGAGGTAGTAATCAGAACCAGTCAAGGAACAGTAATGCCATAGTGGGGGCAGTTAATGAGAGAACCAGAAGAGAGTTCACAGATTTAGGCAGACCCTTGAGCACAATGCTAAGGTCATGCATCAAGAACGGAGTGTTGTCAAAGCTGCCAGTCGACCCGGCTAGACCCGTGCAAGGGAGGTATATGGACAGAAATTGTGATTATCATCAGTGCAAAGGGCATTCAACTGATGAATGTTTCAAATTGAGGCACGATATTCAAGATTTGATTGACAGTGGGAAGATTACGAAGCCTTCAGATAAGAGCAAGCCAAGTACCAAGAATAATCCGCATCCCCAATATCAATACAACTATCCATCCCATAAGTCTTAGTCGGGTGGATCGGTCAATGCGATCGGGAGTGGATTACCAGAGGAAGTGGTATTGGCGAAAGCGGAATGGGAAGAGCGGATGTGTGCCATGTTGAACATATGGGATGACTGTAGTAGCGATGAGGAAGAGAAGGTGCCAGTGAAGATTGAGATTGAGAAAAGCATCACGGTGAAGGTAGGTGATGTGCCGGAAGATGAGGACGAGCAACTATAGCTTGCCATTCAAAAGAGCTTAGCTGATCAAGAAGAACAGTGGTACTACAATAGTGAAGAGGAAGGTGTTCAAAGCTTGACCCGAAGTGGGCGAGTATATAATCCCGAGAGCAGTATGCAGGCTAAGGGGAAAGAGGTTGCTGTTGATGGAACGAAGAAGAGAATGACAGAGAAAGGCGGAGAGGAGCCGAAAGAAAAGAAGAAAGAGGAAGAGGTAGTGAAAAGACAGAAGAAGGCTGTTGAGGTTCGAGAAAGCAGTCAGAGTAAGGCGCCTAGTGGGGTGACCGCCAGCTCAGTGCTGAGTCAGTTGCAAAGAACAAGAGCTGATATTTCAATATGGGATTTGCAAATCGCATCTAAGGAGCATAGAGAAGCTTTACTTGAAGCCATGACTTTTGTCAGAGTGCCAGCTCGAATTCAAAGTGTTGATATGATCAATGTGCTACAGCGAAGAATAGGCGAAGTCACTTTCTTTGACTCAGACCTTCCACCAGAAGGAAGAAACCACTGTAAGCCATTGTACATTCAGATCACCGTCAATGGACGAGATACCCGGAATGTGATGGTAGATAATGGATCAGCACTATGTGTATGTCCGCTGAAGATGCTGTCTAAGCTTAAAATCGAAGAATCAGAGCTTGAGCCATCAAACATGGTGGTCAAGGCTTATGATAACACTATGCAGAATGCAAAAGGGACTTTTAAAGCAAAGATATCCACGGGAGTTGTGGAAAGCTGGGTAGATGTAGTTGTGCTTGATATCTTAGCCAACTATGCTCTTTAGGCGCAGTTCCGTCCACTCTGCACAGAAAAGTGAAAATTCCGTGGGGTACAGATGTGGTGACAGTCAACGCGCAAGAGGATTGAGTGTAGCAACAGTGGAAGGCTTAGAGCTGGCGGTACCGTTATCGGGTTTTCAGGTGGCAGTAATTGATGCATCCACCACCAAGAGCAAAAGTGCAGTGAATAGAATGAGTCCTTTCTCAAGGAAGATGATGAAGAAGATGAATTGGCAGTACGGCAAGGGTTTAGGCTGGGAGCTGCAAGGAAGGTTTGAGCCTCTCTCATTGGCATTATGGCAACAAGACAAGCGCGGATTGGGCTACTCTGAAAATAGAAAGAAAGAAAAATATGAGGTTCGGTCTCCAATCAGAGCATTGAATGTGAATCAGATCTTCTTTGTTCAACAAGCCGAAGGGGAATTTCAGAGTAGGGGGAAGACCTATCCCGGCTTGGAGATATTCATGACCGATTATGAGGAGAAGCTGGTCAAGTCGCCCGAACCTTCCTTGGAACAACTGGTGGATGGGACTGAATTCATGGTATGTATGATAGAAGCGAGCACTGAATCTGAGTGGTTGAAGAAGATATCCAAGTTTGAAGACTTTCTGGGGATTGGGGATGAAGCTTCAAAGCTGGTGCAAGAGCAGAAGGCCAAGGCGCGCATCCTCCAGTCAGTTCTAGTTGCCGAAGACGCCGAAGAGGCGGAGAGGAAGGCATTGAAGCCGGCAGAAGAGAAGATAGAAGCTACCCCGGGGGAAGAAGAAGAAGGTGCAGATGCCAATGAAGTGATCCAGGCAATAAAAGACACTTTTAATGAATGTATTGAACAAGCAGTTAATCCTGTATTTTGTTTTTCTGATCCTTGTTTTGAGAACACTATGGATGGTTTTCCTCTTTTATTTCAATCAATGGAAGTGAACTTTGACTACTTGTTTTCTTGTTTTCCTGATTGTCATGTTCATGGCATTGATTACACCACACGCATATTTGACATAAATGCATTGCATCATTTTGCATTTAACTTAAGCACCACTGAGGATCCTAAAATAATCAAAATCGGATCAGACTTTAAACCTGAGCTCAGACAGGATCTCCAAGAATGCATTAAAAGAAATTCAGAGGTGTTTGCCTGGAGCTATGCGGACATGCCAGGGATCGACAGATCAATAGCAGAGCACTTCATTCCTACTGATCCGAGTGTTAAGCCAGTAAAGCAGAAAAGGAGAAGGGTCAGACCAGAATGGCAAGACAAGATCAAAGCTGAAGTCCAGAAGCAGTTGGATGCAGGATTCTTAGAAGTAGTTCACTATCTGGAATGGTTGGCGAATATAGTCCCGGTACTGAAGAAAGATGGGAGGATAAGGGTCTGTGTTGATTACAGGGACTTGAATAAAGCCTCACCTAAAGATGACTTTCCACTTCCGCACATAGATGTTTTGATCGATAGCGCTGCCGGAATGGGATGTTATTCTATTATGGACGGGTTCTCCGGATACAATCAAATACTGATGGCTTTAGTGGACAAGCACAAGACGGCCTTCACCACGGATTTTGGAACATTTTGCTATAAGGTAATGCCATTTGGATTGAAGAACGCCGGGGCAACATACCAGAGAATGGCTACCACATTGTTTCATGATATGATCCATAAAGGGTTAGAAGTATATGTGGACGACATGGTGATCATGACAAAAACACAGGAAGAACACGTAGATATGTTGGAAAAGTTCTTCGCACGGGTCAAGCAGTACAGCTTGAGACTCAATCCCAAGAAGTGCGTATTCGGAGTAACAAAGGGGAAGTTGTTAGGTTTCGTTGTAGGACCTAACAGGATTGAGGTTGACCCCGACAAAATAAAAGCCATTCAGGACATGGAACCGCCAAGAACAGAACGTCAGGTGAGAAGCTTCCTGGGTAAGATCCAGTATATCAGCAGGTTTATTTCGAGGTTATCCATCACCTGTGCCCCAATTTTCAAGCTACTAAAGAAGAATCAACCAGTCAAGTGGAACGAGGACTGCTGTGAACCCCTTCCCCAAATGTCATAGGCATATGAATGCATGTGACTAAAGGAAGAAATGCACGTGAGTGTGTGAGTCGCCACCTTGTTTAATTATTTTAGGGTAAACTAGGAAAAAACCCTAAGTGACTCCATTTTTAATTAACCTAGTTACTAGATTAATTATCCCAATGTTTAAGGCACAGTCTGCGAACCCGAGGTGGATCCCGAGACTATGTCATGCTGATGAACTAACCGATGGATGGATGCTTTGCAAGGTGAATGATGGATTAATGAAATGTTTGTGTGATTTTGACTTGCCGCCCGGGGTGAAATCCCGAACGTGCCTACGTACTTCCGTTTGAATGGAAGATCAAAGTCAACGTAGTTCGATAGGCCTCTTTTAGAGGGCTTTGAATGGTATGCTTAATGCATGGGTGTGTATGCTTTGTGCATTTTGTGTGTATGCTTTATGCATGATTTTGTGTATGCTTTGTGCATTTTTGTGTGTATGCTTTGTGCACGTTGTTTAGGCATTTTGCCGGAAATTGATTGATTTAGGCATTTGTGCCAAAATGGTTCATTTAAACGATTTGTCGCTTAAAAGATTGATTTTAAGGCATTTTGCCAAAAATGTCGATTTTAAGCGATTTGTCGCTAAAATGGTTGATTTTACGGTTTTAAACCGAAAATGATTGATTTTAAGGCATTTTGCCAAAAATGTCGATTTTAAGCGATTTGTCGCTAAAATGGTTGATTTTACGGTTTTAAACCGAAAATGATTGATTTTAAGGCATTTTGCCAAAAATGTCGATTTTAAGCGATTTGTCGCTAAAATGGTTGATTTTATGACTTTAACCCGAAAATGATTGATTTTGAGGCATTTTGCCAAAAATGTCGATTTTAAGCGATTTGTCGCTAAAATGATTGATTTTATGACTTTAAGTCGAAAGTGTTGATTTTAAGGCGTTTCGCCAAAATGGTTCGATTTTACGACTTTTGGCCGTAAAAAGTTTTATTTTTTGATTAAGCGGAATTTTAGTTGACGTGCATGCTTTTTATGCAGTTATAGAATGATTGAGAGTAGAAGAGAAGCATGCATGAAGTGCTAAAATTAAATAGGCGGAATTTTATTTACGTACCTGATTTAATCGTCGGCCACTTCTTAACTCCAGATTAAGCTCCTCGTTTAGGTATATTAATTAATTTTTAATTTTTGTTTAATTTTAGTGACCAAATATCACAATAAAAGTGCAATAAAAATTAAATTAAAATGCAAAAAAGCGGTAAAGAAGACGCAAGGAGCGTGAGAGAGAGAGGGTTTCGTCCGTCAATACAGACAAGAGGTGTCAAAAACAGCCTGAAAATGGCCTATTTATAGGCCATTTTCGGGTCCCGGGCGGTGGCTGCCGCCGTGCATGGCGGTAGCCACCGCCAGAAAATCTGGGCGGTAGCTGCCGCCCAGGCTCGGCGGTAGCTACCGCCCTGTCGGTGGGGCGACAGGCCCCGCCCGCGCAGGGCGAGAGGCCCCGCGTGTGCTGGCGGCAGGCCTCGCCCAGGGCGCGAGGGGGGGCCAGGCCCTGTGCGCGGGGCGACAGGCCTCGCTCGCGCGGGGCGAGAGGCCTCGCCCGCGCGGGGCGAGAGGCCTCGCCCTCGCGCGGCGCGGGAGGCCTCGCCCGCGCGGGGCGAGAGGCCTCGCCCTCGCGCGGTGCGGGAGGTCTCGCCCGCGCGGGGCGAGAGTCCTCGCCCGCACGCGGCGCGGGAGGCCTCGCCCGCGCGAGGCGAGAGGTTTCGCCCGCGCGGGGCGAGGGGTCTCGCTCGCGCGCGGCGCGAGGGGCCTCGCCCGCGCGCGGTGTGAGGGGCCTCGCCCGCGCTGGGCGAGGGTCCCCGCCCACGCTGGGCGAGGGTTCTCGCCCGCGCTGGGCGCCAGGCCCCGCCCGCGCTGGGCGAGGGCTGTCGCCCGCGCTTGGTGGGGGCTGGCGCCGCCGTGGCCGGTGCGGCCACCGTGTGTCGCTTCGGGAGCTGTTTTGGGAGTTTCGGACCTCCGAAAAATATTCCGGGACCTGTTCCGCGATCCTCGTAAAATTCCGGACGTTTCAAGTACCATATTGATATATTTTCGGTGAACTTCCGAAATGGCCTCTGGTCCGGCCGGGCCGTTTGCAGTCCGGAAAAATTGGCTCTTTGAGCCTTGTGAGTCAAAGTTACTGTAGCAAATGCACTGTAGCACAATTAAATTTGCTGTAGCAAATTCATTGTAGCACAGTCAAATTTACTGTAGCAAAGTCAACCAATAGGCTTTTTGAGCCTCAAAATTTGAGTATTCACAACTGCCAGAAGGCCTTTGACCACATAAAGAAATACTTGTTGAATCCACCGGTGCTCAGTTCACCAAGACCAGGAGAACCTCTAATCTTGTATCTATCTGTAAAAGATGCAGGAGTTGGAGCAATGTTGGTACAACCGGACGCCGCTGGAGTAGAAACGGCCATTTATTACTTTAGCAAGAAACTACTGCCTACAGAGGAGAGTACAACTTGGTGGAGAAAACATGCATGGCAGTAGTATGGTCGATAAAGAAGTTGCGGCGTTACTTTGATTCCTTCAAGGTCACTTTTTTCTCCAAAATTGATCCTCTAAAGTATTTGCAGAAAACGCCTACTCTAGAGGGACGATTGTCTAAGTGGTTAATTCAGATGTCTGGCGTGGATGCAGAATTTCTAACGAAGAAAACGGTCAAAGGTCGGGCTGTAGCAGAATTCCTAGCAGAAAATCCAATTGCAAGTGATGAACCTTGGGAATTGGAGTTTCCGGATGAGTACCTACTATGTATCAAAACAGGAGCTTGGAGATTGTATTTTGATGGATCAGCCAACAGAAATGGAGCCGGAGCTGGTATCGTAATTGAAGCACCTAATGGCGAGGTTACCACGATGTGCAAGAGGCTGTTGTTCCTGGTCACTAATAACATGGCAGAATATGAAGCATGCATCATGGGGATGGAAGCTCTCCTTGCATCCGATGCTAAGGAGGTCGAAGTAATAGGAGATTCGTTATTGGTTATTGAACATGCTAACGAGAGATGGAAGGTAGAGGAAGAAAGACTGAAGCCCTATGTTGAGTACTTGTTGAAAAAGGCAGCACTATTTGACAAGATCACTTTCACTCACATAGGAAGAACCTATAACAGAATTCCAGACGCCTTGGCAAACTTAGCATCGGCTTGGCAAGATTTTAGTAAAGTTCCGAAGAAGCCATTTATCATTACCACAGCCAATATCCCGTGCTATAAAGAACATTTTGTGAACCAGATAGAGTCGGAGGAAGAACCATGGTTCACGGATATCCTGAGGTACATGAAAGACGGTACTTTTTCTGATGATGCTACGAAAGAAGACCGTGCAGTTCTCAGAAAAATGGCTCTGAATTATGTTCTAGCCGATGGTGAACTCTACAGAAGAGCTTGGGATGGAATGTTGCTGAGATGTGTGAGCAAGAGAGAAGGAGAAGACATAATGAGGAAGGTGCATGAAGGAGTTTGCGGTACTCATTTAAGCGGCATGAGCTTAGCAAGAAAAATAATGAGGCAGGGTTATTTCTGGATGAAGATGGAAGGTGACTATGTTCAGTATGTGCGTCATTGCAAAGTTTGCCAATATCATGATAATAAAAGCCACTTACCTGCTGTTGAACTTCATCCGACAACTCCTTCCTGGCCTTTTTCTGCATGGGGTATAGACGTCATCGGCAAAATTTCACCAGTAGCATCCAACGACCATCAGTATATATTGGTTGCAGTTGACTACTTCTCTAGATGGATTGAGGCTCAATCTTACAAAACCTTAACTGCCAAACATGTAGCTAGATTCATCGAACAGAACATTTTCTGTCGCTATTGTGTTCCCCATCACATAGTTATGGATAATGGCTCTCATTTTCAGGCAGATGTTGGCCAATTGCTTTATAGATACAAGGTTGAGCATCACCATTCTTCTCCTTATCGCCCTCAGGCTAACGGCGCAGTAGAAGCTGTGAATAAGGAGATCAAAAGAATCCTGTCAAAGATGTGTGAAAGGTACAGAAGCTAGGCTGAGAAACTTCCTTTCGCGCTCTGGGGGCATCGCACTACATTCAAATCAGTAAACGGAGCTTCTCCTTTCAAACTTGTATATGGAATGGAGGCAGTGTTACCGATAGAGCTCGAAAAGAAGTCTCTCAGGGTTTGGTAGAAGCTGGTCTGACTGAAGAGGAATGGGTCAAGAAGAGATATGAAGATTTGGCGCTCTTAGACGGGAAAAGACTGAATGCTCGATTCTAGGATCAAATGAGAAAAAGAAGAATTTCTCGTTTCTACAATAAACGAGTACATCCAAGGGCAGTAAGGAACGGAGATCTGGTTTTGATCAGATTATTGGATCACGAAGCCCAGAATCATCCTGGTGGGAAATTTAAACCCAACTGGCATGGACCGTTCAGAGTTCACAAACTATTAGCAAAAGGCGCCGCTGAATTGGTCACTATAGAAGGAGAACCTGTCAATCGAATTGTCAATCAAGACCAAATGAAAAGATTCTACGTCTGAAATGATGATTTCGAAAAAAAAATAAAAAATAAAAATAAAAAAATAAAAAAATCTTTAGCTAAGTTGAAAACCCAAAAGGGCGGCTTAGGCAAGAATTAAGCTCGCTAGGTTGAAAACCCAAAAGGGCGGCCTAGGCAAAAGTTAGAGCATAAAAAATAATAAAAAAATAAAAATAAAATAAAAAATATATAAAATAAAATTTTCAGGATCAACGCGTGGTGTTTAGTTTAAATGCAGAATTCATGCCATGCGTTCGTGATAAATGTGTGATTGGTTGCTCAACGCCATCAACCCGACTTGAAGGAGAATAGGAAATCAAGTAGTTAGAGCAAATGACCATTGTATTAGAATAAACTTTCTTTACTTCTGTATAATGTTGAAAAGAAGAAAGATTAATAAAAGATTTGAAGTTCAAAACTTTTCTTCCTGTTCCGGGGTTATGGTCGAAGGATGCAAAACCTTCCTCTCTGCTTATTTGATCCAAGATCGACTCATTTGAGTTAAGATGTTGATCAGAGGGACGAGCACCATTTTCTTAGTGATTTCCCTGGAAAGATCAATATAAAACCATGAATAAACCTTAGCACTTGCATAGGTTCATGCATACATAAAGGAGTTACACTTGTTATTTTTATTTGATTTGTGCAGGTAATAAAACAGTCACTCCATTCTTTGTTGTTTCCAAGCGTAAGCTTTTGTTTTTGCAGAATAACCTTTACTTTATGAGCTTTCATTTATTGACCCAAAGGCAGGAGGCCCAAATAACTAACACAACAAATAATTCCAAAGGAAAAAGTTTGTTGTATGTTGTTGATTCATGTCTGCAAGAAACAAGAATTAATAAAGACAGGATCATTGGGATCATTAATTAAAAGGAGGGCAGATACACTTAAATAAAAGCTCATGGCCCGAGTACAAAAGAAAAAAGAAAAGACAACAATTTATTCTAGTAGGGCCTATCAGCAGAGGCCAACCTTCACATAGCATGACATCATTATGGGACAAAGAACTAGTTGACTTTGGGGGGGTCACGGTGTCTTGCATCGTCCCTTCATCTAAATACACAGTGTTTCGATTTCGCCAACGGTCAGCCAAATTGGTCAATAGATGTGATGTTATCAGACCGCTCTCGAAGTTATGGATTCGGGGAACATGCTGTATCATCCCATACTGACGGCTGATCCTGTCAGGGAAATAGGCCATGGAACGGTCTAGACTGGCATACAACACATAGTTGAGATTCATACTTCCGGTCGTGACCAATCTAATCCTCCACCAAGGACAAGTCCACCGAATAGTAGGGTTATCACCAAAATCAAAGCGTCTTCGAGACCGAGACTGAAAAATGGCAGCCCCGTAGGTTGGAATTAAACGAGCTGGAACTGTAGGAATCAGGCTTAATTTGTCTAGAGCCCAGACTTGCAATAGCAGTGGACAACCGCGATGATGGACATTGAAGTCGGTGATGTGAAGGGCGATATCCCTGGCCCAACACATTGTTTCTCCCATGATCATCATGAAGACAGTATGATGGTACAATTGCATATCCTGAACAATGGTCAGAAATCGGAAATCTCCAATTTCGGGTTGACGGTTCTTCATGGCATACACATTCAACAGCAAGAAGCAGCAAGCTCGAATCCAAGGGAGATCCAGATTTGTAGACAAAACCCTATTCAAGAAAGGTTCCAAAGGAAGACCTTGATCCACACTTACGCCGTCAGGAAGGAAAACCGGGCACAAGGCCACAATCTCAGTCAGATCATACCTAGGACTTGGGGGTAAGGTCGGAGCTTGTGAATACCTAAATTTTGAGGGTCAAAAAGCCAGTTTTCCCGGCCGCGGCGGTGGCGGCCGCCCTTAAAGGCGACGGTAGCCGCTATCGCCGGCGGCTGCAGTCGCCTGTGAATACCCATTTATTTTGAGGCTCGAAGAGCCAATTTTCCCGGACTGCAAACAGTCCGACCGTACCAAAGGCCATTTTGGAAGTTTACCGAAAGTATGCCAATATGGTACTTGAAATGTCCGAAAAATTATGAGGATCACAGAACTGGTCCCGGAATATTTTTTGGATGTCCGGAACTCCCGAAAAAGCCCCCGGAGCGTTAAAATAGCAAAACCACCAGGCACGGCGGTCCAGCCACTGGCTTCCGGTGGCCCAGCCCCGGCGGCCCAGCCGCCGGCCACTGGCGGCCCAGCCGCCGAAACAATCCTTTTTTTTTATAAATAGTGGCCCCAGGTCTTCTGTTTTCCTCACTCAGTCTGTGTTGACGGACGCTCCTTCTCCCCTACGCTCCTTGCGATTCTTTACTGCTTTCTTGCATTTTAATTTAGTTTTATCGCTTTCTTGCTTTGTTAAGTGGTCACTAAAATTAAATTAATTAAAATTCCCTTAACAAGGAGCTTAACCTGGAGTTAAGAAGTGGTCGACGATTAAAGCAGGTACGTAAGTTAAACTCTACCTATTTAATTTTAGCACTTCATGCATGCTTCTCTTCTACTCCTAATAATTCTACAACTGCATGAATTCATTCATATCATCAAATAGGCAAGTAAATTGCCTCAATTAAAATATGATTAAGTTAAATGCCCGGTTAATTAATAATCGTGGTATTAAAGCTTAAATCCGACAATATTGGCTTAAAATATCTAGTCTATCAATGGCTATGGTATGATTGCCTTTATTTCGAACAATTTTCGGCTTAAGTCCAATTAATCAATAATTGTGACTAAAAGGCCTTAATTAATCACGTTCTTTTGGCATTAAATTGCCTACATTGCAGTTCATTTAATTACTTTAGGCAAACAAATCGCCTATAAGTAAGAATAACCAATTTTTGGCAACAATTTGCCTAAATCAACCCATTTTTTTGGCTAAAAGTCTTAAATCACTCAATTTTGGTGACAATCGCCTAAATAGTCAACTTTTTGGCAATTATTGCCTAAAATTAATCTTTTTGGCTAAAAGTCTTCGAATCAACACATTTTGGCTAAAAAGCCTTTAAATAACCAATCTTTTGGCAATCAGATTGCATAAATCACAAAACTTTTTGGCCAAAGGCCTTAATCCATTTTTTGGCAAACCAATAAGTCCAATCAACATTTTTTTTTTGGCTAAAAGCCTTAAATCAACAATTTTGGCATCAAATGCCTAAAAATCAATTTTCAGGCAAAATGCCTAAACAAAAATGCACAGAGCATACACACACTCATGCATAAAGCATCCCCATTCAAAGCCCTTTAAAAGAGGCCTATCGAACTATGTCGACTTTGATCTTCCATTCAAACAGAAGTACGTAGGCACGTTTGGGATTTAACCCCGAGCGGCAAGTCAAAATCACATTTCATTGGTCTAAATCACATTAATCACCCTGCAAAGCATTCATTCATAGGTTAGTTCTTCAGCATGACATAGTCTCGGGATCCATCTCGGGTTCGAAGACCATGCCTTAGACATTGGGATAATTAATCTAGTAACTAGGTTAATTAAAATTGGAGTCACTTAGGGTTTTTTCCTAGTTTACCCTAAAATAATTAAACAAGGTGGTGACTCACACATCACGTGCATTTCTACCCTTAGTCACATGCATTCTCATGCATTTGATGTTTTGGGGAGGGGTTCACAGTTTGGCGACTCTGCTGGGGATATTATGTAATCATTTTGCATAAGTGGACTACAAATGCTGCATAGACTAACCTGCCCTTCGTTAGGGTATTATTTTGCTATGTTTTGTTTTGCAGGGTACCTTGACATAAATCGAGTGTTCTTTCTTTAAGAATACTTGATGAGGGGAAATTTGAACTTAATTGACAAATTTGACTAAAACATTTAAATTTGTTGATTTATTTGCATGATTGAGAATCCTTTTCTCCATTGCATAAAAAATGAATTTCAAATGAATTTCTTCTCTCTCTGTTCAAACTTCTGAGTCTGGATAGCAAGTAGCGCTGATCGACAGGTCTCTTTGATTATGTCGACGGACAGCCAAAGCATCCTCCCTGTTACCGCAAACCGCCCCTAATCCTTTTAGGGGTGGCCCATGGGTATACGTACCGTTGGACCCACGCGAAACTCTTTGTTTCACATGTGGTTAGGTATATCTATACTCAAGGTTCAAGGGTCCCTTATAAGCCGATTCTCTATTTGAGTCATAGCCTATAGAACCTACCCTTTAGGGCCGTATGCACCCAATGATGTGAACCATACCACTAAACAGATTATGACGTGTTGTTATGCGCATTCACGACATATCATGAACATGGGGTAAAACACAGAAAGAGAGCAGAAAACACTCTTTTACTTTCAGTCATGCACAGTTGGACAAGAGAGTCAATTCACCTCATATCAGCTACCTGATACACCGATCACTGTACCTAATCCAGCTACCCTTATCCTTACAGGTGCCCACGATCCAAGTGCCCACATCTGTGCCAGCCACACCTACAGTACTATCACCAGCTTCACCTGCAACTCCTACAACTTTATCTGCACCAATGGCATCGCTTGCTGATATCCAAACCCTCATTGAACAACTAGAGGCTAGAATGGAGGCCAGAATGAATGAAGCACTGGCTGCCCAAAGGACCGCCCTGATAGCTGAATTGGGCAATGGGAATGGAAATGAAATGGAAATGGGGCTTCTGCCGGGGGAAGTGGACCTACTGCCTCCAACCAGGGTCCTGCTGCCGAACCTACAAACCCTGCCCTAAACCTGGATGATATGCCCTCTAAAACTGCTTCTGAGCTGGAAGCTCAAAGAATGAGAGAGAAGTTAGAACTCCTGGAAAGATCCATCACTACTCTCAAAACCCACAAGGAGGTGGTGGACATGGACTCTTTGTCCTTGTTCCCCGAGGCGAGACTGCCAACCAAGTTCAAGATGCCCAACATGGACAAATTCGATGGAACCACTTGTCCTAAAACTCACTTGAAGATGTATGTGGGTGCCCTTAACCCATTTGGACTGAGCAGCGAGCTACTTGCTCAATTGTTCCAACAATCTCTCACCGGTGCTGCTTTGAGGTGGTTTGTCAGCTTAGACCGATCCAAAATGAAAACCTAGGAAGACATCTGCAATGCATTTAATTCCCAATACCGCTATAACATGGAGGTGGATGTCACTCGAAGAGAACTAGAAACCACCAAACAGAAAAATAATGAGCCCTTTTCCTCGTTCCTTACGAGGTGGAGAGCCAAGGCCGCCCAGATGATTAACCGGCCCTCTGAGCAAGAGCAGGTAGACATAATAATCAAGAACCTACAACCTGTCTACCAACAGCAGTTGCGGACCCAGTATCTACCAACGTTCCAGTTGCTCATTGCCACTGCTACGAAGGTAGAAGATCTGATTCAAATGGGGCAACTGAAAGAAGACTCAGGAACCTCAAAGTACAAGAAACCTAGCCAAGCAAGCAAGGTCCACGAAGTGGCTAGCATCACCCCCACGAATCCTTTACGTGTGGGAAACATGAGGAATAATAATCAATCATCCAGAAGAACCTATACTGAGCTCGGGATGCCAATCCTAGTGGTATTCCGAGAAGCCGTCAAGGCTAATTACATAAAGCCTTTGGAAGCAAGGCCACCACCAAATCCATTACCGAGGAATTACAGGGCTGATGAATACTGTGAGTATCATCAGGGGCATGGGCACAAGACTGAAGCGTGTTGGACGCTTAAGAATCGCATCCAGGACCTGGTGGATAACGGTTCAATTATCCCGAGGAGTAAGCCAAACGTTAGTACCAACCCCTTACCAAAACACGGGATAAATGCTGTCATGGCTGACCAGGAACTGATCGATCCTTTCGAACTGTTTCTAGAGATGAATAATATCTGTGTCCTGGATTTGAATGACTTAACCGAGGAACTTGATGCTATAACCAGGAGTGGGAGACAATATGAGCCACTAGTCTTGGATAAAATCCAAAACAAGCCTTACCAGAAGGCAGAGGAGCTAAAGGAAGACCCGGTACTGGCACAGTTAAAAAAGACACAAGCAAGGGTGTCAATCTAGGAACTTTTAGCATCATCCTTTCCTCATCGCCAAGCTCTTTGCAAGGCCTTGAGTCAACTTCAGACATCGGTGGAAGTTAGCCCAGAAGAGCTAGTGTCCACCCTCACCCAATCATCTAAAATGCAAAGCATCGGGTTCTCTGACGATGACTTGCCTAAAGAGGGAGGCAGCCATAACAATGCTCTGTATGTCACTGTTCAGACTCGAAATAAAATGGTACCCATGGTTCTCATTGATAATGGGTCAGCGTTGAATGTCTGCCCACTGAGAGTAGCCAGCTGTCTAGGGTTGGAAGAAATGGACTTAGCCCCTTCGGACCAGATAGTGAAGGCCTACGACAGCACCCGGAGGGAAGTGTTGGGGGTTGCCACGCTGAAGCTAACAGTTGGGCCAGCTGTGATGGAAGTCCCGTTCCAGGTGATTGATGTATCGACTAGCTTCAACCTGCTTCTAGGCCGACCATGGATACACCACACTAAGGCAATACCCTCGTCCTTGCACCAAAAGGTCAAGTTTCCATATGAGGACAAAGTTATCACCATTCAGGGGGATGACTACAGTCAGCTCAAAAAGCCAAAGGGCCAGCCTCTCTTTGAGGTCAACCCTGAGACTGCCAACCTACCCCTCTCGGGATTTCAGTATGATACTGTGCAGTTCATAGAAGGAAGGACTGTAAACTCTCGAATTCTCTTTGATTTCGGGACGGTGCAAATAAACTGCATAGTGCCCTTGATGCTTAAGATGTCCTATCTGCCAGGAATGGTTATGGCCAGATCCAGGAAAACATACCCCAAACTGCAAGCCTGGGAGTGTCCAGTGAATGAGGGAACCTTTGGACTAGGCTATGAGCCCACTAATGAAGACCGTGCCAAGAGAACCCGAAGAGGAAGGAAAGAGAATGTACAGATGCGGCCTTACCTATTGACTCTGAACAGCTACTTCTGTAAACCGGGAGAAGCAATTCCTTACTGTGGCTTCCGAGAACCCTTTTGCTGCCCAACCGCTAGGAAGATGCTGCCTGGGTTAGAGATATTCTCAGATGTCTGGGGCAACAAGCCCGAAACCATAACTGAACTGGATGCGGAAGACTTCATGCAGCCTAGTCTCTTTTACGAAGTTGCGGTTATCACAGGAAATGATGGGAATCGAGACCTGCTGGATCTGATCAAGCCGAATGAAAGACCTCTCACCAACTGGTACACCGAGGAGGAGCACGCTGCTGATAAACCCCCTCCCGAGTCAAACATGGTACCTAAGTCGGTAGTCAAGTCCTGTATTGAGTCTGAGTCTGACCTCGAGTCTGAAACCGAGTCAGAGTCCAGTTCTAGTTCTGAGTCGTTTGCATCGGATCTAGAAGATCCAAATCTCAAATTTGATGTATTCTTTGAAGACGACTCCGTCATAATTAATAAAGGCTTGCAAATTTTTGATTACCCTGCGTGTCTATCTTTCCAAGCATTTCCAAGCAAAAATAATCAAATAAATGAAATAAAAAATGAAAAGGAAAAAATAAAAGTTGGCAAAGAAGAAAACGAACATACATACATTGCATCTGATTGCATGAATAGGGAACAGGTTAGTGAATGTTTGAAGAAATTTGCTGATTGCTTCATGTGGAAAGCAAGTGACATCACTGGAATTGACCCAGCAATAGTGGTGCACAAGATTCCAGTATATCCAGAGGCTAAGCCAGTGAAACAGAAGCTAAGAAGGCTGAAAACAGAATGGTCCTTGAAGATCAAGGAGGAAGTTGCCAAGCAGCTGGAAAACAAGTTCATAGAACCTATTGCCTACCCGACGTGGTTAGCGAACATCGTGCCGGTGCCAAAGAAGGATGGAAAAGTGCGAATGTGTGTGGATTACCGAGATTTGAATAAAGCGTGTCCGAAGGACGACTTTCCCCTGTCGCATATTGACTTGCTAGTGGACCGTATGGCTGGACACGAGATAGTCTCCTTGACTGATCTTGCTGTCGGTTATAATCAAATAATGATGCATGAGCCAGACAAAGAGAAAACGGCGTTCACCACTGAGTGGGGAACTTACTGCTACAGGGTCATGCCTTTTGGGCTCAAAAATGCCGGGGCAACCTATCAACGAATGGCGACAACCATCTTCCATGACATGATTCACAAAGAAGTAGAAGTATATGTGGACGATATGGTTGTCAAATCAAAAACAGCTGAAGAACATACGACAGCGCTTGAGAAGTTCTTCCTTAGACTTCGAAAGTACAATTTAAAGCTCAATCCGGCAAAATGTCTGTTTGGAGCTACATCCGGAGTATTTCTGGGGCATATGGTTAGTCGGAAGGGCATAGAGATCGACCCTTCAAAAGCCAAGGCCATTCTGGAAATGCCAGCACCAGGGACGGAAAAAGAAGTTCGGGGTTTCCTGGGAAGGCTACAGTACATCAGCCGGTTCATCAATCAATTGGCCGATACTTGTGGTCCGATTTTCAAACTACTCAGGAAAGGAGTAGCAGTCAAATGGAATGAGTATTGTCAGAAAGCTTTCGACCAAGTCAAGCAATATCTGCTATCCCCGCCTGTGTTACAGCCACCAAGGCTAGGAAAGCCTTTGTTATTATACCTATCGGTGACAGAAGAAGCGATGGGTGCGATGCTAGCTCAGCAAGCTGAAGATACGAAGGTAGAAAACGCCGTGTATTACCTTAGCAAGAGGATGCTGGAATATGAGCTAAAATACAATAAGATAGAGAAGCTGTGCCTGGCTCTAGTTTGGGCCTGTACAAAGCTGCAGCACTACCTCTCGTCTTACACTACGTATGTGATTTCTGAATCGAACCCCTTGAAATTCCTTATGGAGAGGCCGGTTCTTGATTGTAAAATGGCTAAGTGGGTGTCGGTGCTCACAGCCTATGACTTAAAATTTGTACAACGGAAGGCAGTGAAAGGCGGAGCCTTGGCTGATCAATTAGCAGAATTGCCGGTCGAAGACCAAATGCCGGAAGTAGAATTTCCTGATGAAGACTTGTTGAGCATGGAAAGTGAGGTTTGGGAGATGTACTTCGATGGAGCTTCAAACTACCATGGAAACGGGGTTGGAGTCGTATTCAAAGCTCCTTGTGGAGAATACGTTCCAATTGCAGTCAAACTAGATATCGACTGTACCAATAATGAAGCCAAGTATGAAGCTTGCATCAAGGGGTTAGAAGCGGCCCTGGAAAAAGAAATAAAAATCCTTAAGGTTTTTGGAGATTCCAACCTGATAGTCTCTCAAGCTCTAAGGAAATGGAAAATTAAGGAAGAACGTTTGGTTCCTTACCTGCAACGTTTGGACGAATTGGCCCAACAGTTTGAGGAACTATCTTCTCACTACCTGCCGCGCGCCAAAAATCAGTTTGCAGATGCTTTAGCAACCTTGGCTTCCATGGTTAATGTAGGGGGAGATCAAGTCATTCGACCTCTGACAGTTCGGTTGCAGAAACAGCCAGCGCATGTCATGAACCTAGTCGATGACAAGCCGTGGTTTTGGGATATACAGAATTATCTTCAGAATGAAGTCTACCCGGAGGGATCCAACAAGACTGATCAACGGACATTGAGACAGTTAGCATCTGGATATTTCCTTACCGGGAGAGCCCTGTATAAAAGGAGTTGGAATGGTTTGCCCCTAAGGTGCGTTGATGAAGGAGAAGCTCAAAACATCATGAATTCCCTACATAATGGGGAGTCCGGTCCACATATGCACGGGATAGCCTTGGCTCAAAAAATCATGAACCTAGGTTATTATTGGTCGACCATGAATGCAGATTGCGTGAGGCATGCGCAGAAATGCCATGAATGTCAAATTTTTGCTAAACTACAAAAGCGGCCTCCAGTCAATCTGAATCCAATTACTTCACCATGGCCTTTCGCAACTTGGGGTATAGATGTGATCGGAAAGATCCATCCAAAGGCTTCCAATGGCCATCAATTCATCCTGGTTGCTGTTGATTATTTTACTAAGTGGATTGAGGCGGTTTCTTATTCCGTTTTGAATGCCAAGAAGGCAGCACAGTTCGTTCGTACCAACATCCTTTGTCGGTATGGGACACCATTTGAGATCATCACGGATAACGGATCTCACTTTCAAAGTGAATTGTCGGACCTACTGAAGCAAAAGAAGATTCAGCATCACAAGTCTTCACCCTATCGCCCACAGACAAATGGGGCCGCAGAGGCTGCAAACAAGGCTATAAAGGTCATTTTGCAGAAGACAGTTCAAAAGCATAGAGCTTGGCACGAACAATTGCCAAATGCCTTGTGGGGATACAGGACTTCAATCAGAACACCTACTGGGGCAACCCCGTATTCCTTAGTATATGGCATGGAAGCAGTGTTGCCTATTGAGCTGGAAGTTCAGTCGGCGAGGGTTATCCGGGAAAGCCAGATCAGCGAAGCAAATTGGGCTGAGAACTATCATTTGCAGCTCTTGGGTATGGATGAAAAGCGATTGCGAGCAATCCACCAAACTCTAGTTTATCAAGGAAGAATGGCGCGGCATTTCAATAAGAAGGTCAAAGACCGGAAACTTGAAGAAGGTTGTTTGGTTCTGAAGGAAATTAGACAACCCATCATAGATCCACGTGGGAAGTTTCGTCCTCATTGGGCTGGACCCTATGTATTAAAGAAGATATTGTCGGGTGGAGCCGTTATTTTGACTGATTTGGATGGTTTGGAATTTGCTAATCCATGTAATTTAGATCAGTTAAAAAGATATTTTGTGTAATTGTAATCATTGCATAATGTAAGATGAACTACATTAGACCTAATTCTCTTTGGAAAAAAGAAATTATATATCGGAGATATGTAGGCAGCTCTCATTGGGCGCGGTCTAAACATTAATAAAAAAAAATCATTTCATAATCTCATTCTTCTTTGCCAAATAAGAAAAAAAAAAGAAAAAAAAAGAAAAAAAAAAGAAGAAAAACCCGCTAAGTCGAAAACCCGAAAGGGCGGCTTAGGCAAAAGTCGGGGCCCGCTAAGCTGAAAACCTAAAAAGGGCGGCTTAGGCAAAAATGGGTAGCTCGCTAAGTTGAAAACCCGAAAGGGCAGCTTAGGCAAAAATTAGAGCTTGAAATAAATGAAGTTGGAAAATGCTTGGAAAGCTAAATGATTTTCTCAATTTAAGCTAAAAAGTCAAATCTCATTCCAATAGCAGCCCAAGGTTAGACGGAAAGCAAAAGAGTGCAAACAAATACTGAAGTCTAAATCCAAGTCCAAAGCAAAAAAATACATCCAAAGAAAAAAATCCAAAAGCCAAATAAAAGTCAAAGTAAGAGAAAGATAGTAAAAGCCTATAGGAGTCTAGGTGTCCCGTCTCCTCCGTGGGGCAACATCCTCTGAGTCTTCCTTAGCTGTCAAACTCTGTCCAACCTCGCCTGTCCGAGAAGCCAGCACAATCTTCTCACCAGTCCCAACCTCATCATCAGCGTCAGCCTGAACCCAACCTTCAAGTACACTCAGTAGTGCAGTCCTCCTTGGTCTCTCAATCGGCCAGACAGCAGTAATGAACCAAGCCCGGTACTCAGGAGAAGTCTGAACACTGGCAGGATTAGGTAAAGGCCTAACCATACGATGATCTCTAACCCAAGCCCTAAGGACGACTCAGGTAATGCCCGGGGTAATGGCTGAATCAGCTGAAAAGTCATCCATAATCGGAACAGTCTGGTCTATCCCCATTTGCCTCAAAACGCGCGAAGCGCAGTACCAAGTACAGTGGGTGAGGCCTAAAAGGTAAACCCGAGAATGGCGAAAGTTGACCTGGATGAAGCGGGTGATGTTGTACCATGAGATGAATCACAGTATCTCATTTGGACCCAGCTCAATTAGCCATGAAGTCCATGAATCAGTAGATGGGTGGGTGATCAAAATCCTCCGTATACAATACTGAGTGGGATTATAGGGCAGGAGAGTAGGAGTAGCAACCACTTGAAGGTGGTCCTTCAACCAGACCTGAGTAATGGATCCTTTCTATTACAAGAGAGTAAAGTAAAAAAAGAGAGGAAAAGATAAGAAAGATGATAAAGGGAAATACCTGGAGAATGATGGGAGAAACTATCCAGTCATCAAACCCTAAAGCAGCCCTGTCAAGGCTCCTAATAGTCTCGGCCAGCACAATGCCGCCAATACAACCCCTATCCTCCATTTGTCGAACCATGGGCCTGGGTCCTGGTTAGACAAGAAGCCAGCTAATAAACAAAAAACCAGGGCCCGCATTCTTAGCCTCATCCGGCCTGGGTCGTCTGGGCAAGCCTCCAAAAATTCGTCAATCAGGGGCAACAGAACTGCCTTCTGGTCTTCGACAATCATAGCCCTAGCCTATGGTCGACTAAACTGAAACATGGTTTTCAAAAGACCTAACATGCCCAATTTTTACCTCATGCTTGACCAAAGGGGCATTAGGATCACACCCTATGATAGCACAGAACTCCTCAAAAAGAGGGCACATCTCCTCCATCATAGCCCCAAACCGAAAAACGTGGGCTTCCGGGTCCCAAAGTCTAATACAGGCCCGTAAAAATCCCAATCAACTACTACACCCCGAAGAGTAATGACAGGAGAAAGACCGTACCTCCCCAAATTGATCTTTTCGACTTTGGAGAGGCTCCTAGTCCAGCTGTGCATGCTATGGTTCATCTTTAAAAGAAAAAAAGAGAGAAAAGGAGAATGAGAGAAGAAAAAGCTGAAAAGTGCCTTTTGGATCGATTTTCGAGAAAAGATGAGGAATATGAAAAAAATATATATATTTTCCATAAAATGGCCTGAAACAAAATCCTTTTTTCTTTCAAATTTGATAATCATGCATACATGTTTTCAGTACTAACCAAGTGCAGGTACAGTCAAAGTTCAGTACCGAAATACAGGTAAGAAAACAAAAATTCACATTTTCGCCCTTAAGGCCCAAAAGTTCACGTCTTGGCCCCTAACGCCCAAAAATTCCCAATTTGGCCTCTAAGGCCCAAAAAATTCACATTCTGGGCCCCTAAGGCCCAAAAAATTCACATTTTGGCCCCTAAGGCCCAAAAATTCCCAATCAAAAGGCTAAAAGGCGGGTCCTCTGGACGCGTCTGATTCTCGCCTACAAAATTTGGTTTTCAGACAACCACCGACGCCCATAAAACATTTTTTATGGTTGCCGGTGGGGGGCAACTGTGAATACCTAAATTTTGAGGCTCAAAAAGCCAGTTTTCCCGGCCGCGGCGGTAGCGGCCGCCCTTAAAGGCGGCGGTAGCCTGTGAATACCCATTTATTTTGAGGCTCGAAGAGCTAATTTTCCCGGACTGCAAACAGTCCGACCGGACCAAAGGCCATTTTGGAAGTTCACCGAAAGTATGCCAATATGGTACTTGAAATGTCCGGAAAATTATGAGGATCACAGAACTAGTCCCGGAATATTTTTTTGGAGGTCCGGAACTCCCGAAAAAGCCCCCGGAGCGTTAAAATAGCAAAACCACCAGGCACGGCGGTCCAGCCGCCGAGCACCTGCGGCCCAGCCGCCGAGCGCCGGCGGCCCAGCCGCCGAAACAGTCCTTTTTTTTTATAAATAGTGGCCCCGGGTCTTCTGTTTTCCTCACTCAGTCTGTGTTGACGGACGCTCCTTCTCCCCTACGCTCCTTGCGATTCTTTACTGCTTTCTTGCGTTTTAATTTAGTTTTATCGCTTTCTTGCTTTGTTAAGTGGTCACTAAAATTAAATTAATTAAAATTCCCTTAACAAGGAGCTTAACCTGGAGTTAAGAAGCGGTCGACGATTAAAGCAGGTACGTAAGTTAAACTCTACCTATTTAATTTTAGCACTTTATGCATGCTTCTCTTCTACTCCTAATAATTCTACAACTGCATAAATGCATTCATATCATCAAATAGGCAAGTAAATTGCCTCAATTAAAATATGATTAAGCTAAATGCCCGGTTAATTAATAATCGTGGTATTAAAGCTTAAATCCGACAATATTGGCTTAAAATATCTAGTCTATCAATGGCTATGGTATGATTGCCTTTATTTCAAACAATTTTCGGCTTAAGTCCAATTAATCAATAATTGTGACTAAAAGGCCTTAATTAATCACGTTCTTTTGGCATTAAATTGCCTACATTGCAATTCATTTAATTACTTTAGGCAAACAAATCGCCTATAAGTAAGAATAACCAATTTTTGGCAACAATTTGCCTAAATCAACCCATTTTTTTGGCTAAAAGTCTTAAATCACTCAATTTTGGCGACAATCGCCTAAATAGTCAACTTTTTGGCAATTATTGCCTAAAATTAATCTTTTTGGCTAAAAGTCTTCGAATCAACACATTTTGGCTAAAAAGCCTTTAAATAACCAATCTTTTGGCAATCAGATTGCATAAATCACAAAACTTTTTGGCCAAAGGCCTTAATCCATTTTTTGGCAAACCAATAAGTCCAATCAACATTTTTTTTTTTTGGCTAAAAGCCTTAAATCAACAATTTTGGCATCAAATGCCTAAAAATCAATTTTCAGGCAAAATGCCTAAACAAAAATGCACAGAGCATACACACACTCATGCATAAAGCATCCCCATTCAAAGCCCTTTAAAAGAGGCCTATCGAACTACGTCGACTTTGATCTTCCATTCAAACGGAAGTACGTAGGCACATTTGGGATTTAACCCCGAGCGGCAAGTCAAAATCACATTTCATTGGTCTAAATCACATTAATCACCCTGCAAAGCATTCATTCATAGGTTAGTTCTTCAGCATGACATAGTCTCAGGATCCATCTCGGGTTCGAAGACCATGCCTTAGACATTGGGATAATTAATCTAGTAACTAGGTTAATTAAAATTGGAGTCACTTAGGGTTTTTTCCTAGTTTACCCTAAAATAATTAAACAAGGTGGCGACTCACACATCACGTGCATTTCTACCCTTAGTCACATGCATTCTCATGCATTTGATGTTTTGGGGAGGGGTTCACAGAGTTTCGTCTTGATCAGGATGGTGATCCATTATGGCACACATCTCCTCGTAGGTCGGAGTTACCTCAGAGTCTTCGAATTGGAAAACCATGGTGTTAGGATTGAAATGAGTAACGAGCCAAGAAAGGAAACCATAGTCAGGTTTCAAATCTTTGAAATATTTCAGCCAAATGAGCTGATTCATAGGAGGAACTTGCCATAAATCATCAGAAATGGATTGGACGAAAATTGAGACTTGGTTTCTGAAAGCCATGAAAAAGGATTATCTAAGAAACTGATCTGCTTTGAATGATTGGATGTGAAGGAAAAGTGAAATGAAACGCCCATTTATAGAAGGGTAGAGGGACCGGTGAGTGAAGCATTGTCATTGACCGACATAATGTCCACTGTCAAGGGTAGTTGAAAGACATTCATGTATGGACTGCTTGGGTCGGTAAGCATTTAAATCCGCATTGATAAATAAGAAGGACGATTTGTACAATAAGGAGGTTGAATCTTTATGACCGTGTTAATCGCCCTGTCAGGTAGGTGACACGATCCACTGTTATTTATTGATTGATTCTTGTGATATTTCATTTTAAGTCCATTATTTTATTTTATTTATTTCATTTATAATAAACTGGTCCATGGACCACTAACAAGGTGGACCGTTTTTGCAAATAAACGGGACACCGTCCTCTTTTTCGTGTTTTTGTATTTGTGTTTTATTTTGCAGGAATAAGACTTCACAGTTGTAAAATATAAACACATACAACAATATAATAAAAGCAAAATATTATAAAAATGTAAATAATACCAAAAAAATATAATAATAAATAATGATAATGATGTAACTGTACAACAAAAAAAAATAATAAAATAATACTACTAAATGTTCAAAATGTTTAAAAATGTCCACAAATGGTTGAGATGCGGAGCAGGACTACCGCTGCCTACGGCTCGGACCAGCAGCAGCCGGAGGGGGTGGAGATGAAGGAGCATCATTAGAAGAAGAGCCGTCCTCGTCCTCCTCGGAAGAGTCGAGCGGGATGCCCTCAACCTCCAGCCTCGTCCGAAGCCGCTCTACCTCCGCCTGGAGTCGGCTCACAGCGCTGGACTGACAAGACTGATGCCTCCGCAACCTCCCGTTCTCCAAATCCTGTAAAAGCAAAGATATGTAAAAAGGTTTACGAAAAACAAGAGGCAAAAAAGGAAGAGGTAAATATGCAAAAATTCATACCAGTTCATGCCGCCCGGAGTACAGCCGACCGATGTAGGATCGGGCAAACCCGAACCGCTAGCAGATCTCCTGTTACCGCTGGGCCGGCACCTGTGAACAAGAAACATCCATTAAAAAAAAAAGGAAGATCAAAAAAGTTACCTGAGTATACTCAAGAATCTCGGGAAGCCGCGCCTGCATCCGAGAGGCGAAGTAAGAGGGGAAGTCACCGACGGACAGGAAATCGTTCGCCGAGAAGCCTCTGTACTCCACCTCCAGATCCTCCCGGGTCAAGCCCTCCAGGAGACACATGTGACGAGGAGGGGCATGAGGCACCCTCCACTGTGCTGGAGCTACCGGAGTGTCAAAGACTCTCTCTCCAAGGAAGTAGCGGTCGGCCCAGTATCCTCGCATCAGCAGCCTCGACCGAGTGTGCAACTCAGCCACCTATCGGCCCGGGTAGGTCCGCCAGGCCTCACAGTCCCATGGAGTCAGGGACAGCTACAAAAGAAGGAGAAATCAGTATTTGTTGTGTATTAAAATAAAAGGAGAAAAGAAGATAAGCTAAAGATTCAGAGGTTCTTTCTGTGCTCACATCAGACAGCTCCCGGTCATTAAGGAAGCTCCACCAGTACTCGGGATCCTCGCCACTGGCATAAGTGTGATGACAGTGGGCCAGATAGCGAGGAATCCTCCTGGACTCGACGGGAGAGTCACCGCTCGGACCGCCCGGGTAGATGCAGTACTGACATCAGTTAGTTGGACAGTTGATAATGGCAAATAAAAAGGTGAAGAGTGAAAGAATGTTACCTCCAGAGGCCGGATGAACAGCCAGTTCGACTCACCGCTACCACGGGTCTAGACATCCAGACCGTGATAGAGATGAGCCAAACCGAGTGTGGCCCAATCGAAGGACCCGACCTGGCTCAGATCCCGAAGGCATGCCAGCACCGCCGGGTCTCCCTTATTCTGGGAGGTGCATAGCAGCTGGGACGAGATGATGTAGAATAAGAAGGACCGAGCAGCCTGGTCCCTCTCCTCCCGAGTATACCCAGGAGCAGCAGGTCGGGCCTCCTCTGGCAGCTCCCTCCAAGCCTCCAAACGGGTCCTGATCCTCTCGGCCCAGAACTGAAAGACCATCTCATAGGACATACATCCCTGCACGGTGTACCGAGTCTGTGAGGTGACACTGAGCAAGGAACGGACCAGCTGGGCCCCGAGAGTGGCCGTCTGGTATCGAGCGTCCAGCGGGGGAACTGAACCAGTGAAGCGCAGGCCAGTAATAGCAGCGTAGTCTACGGGTGTGAGAGTCATCTCGCCGAACCCGAACACGAAGGTGTGCGTACAGTCGTTCCACCGCTCCATCAATGCATATCGCATAGCGGGCGGGAAACGAGGCTGCATGCGGCGCAATCCTACAGCGTAATCCCCGAAGCCAGCAGCAATGACCCGGGCCAGCATAGGAGGGTCCAATAAGTCCCAAAAAGCGGAAGCATCAGTGGCCGATCCACCCGAGCGGGCCTTGCCCAGATTAACCTGTAAGGAAAAATTTCAATTTCAATAAGTACGATACTAACAATTATTTATCTTCTTATATGGCAGGAAAATGAATAAGACCAAATTTCGGTTTGAACCGTAGCTGCGTCACGCAACTACAAAGTCGCATCACGCATCTACATAGTCGCGTCACGCAGCTTTGCCTAAGTTGCGCACCTAGAAGTACAGCTGCGTAGCGCATCTCTTCACTCGCGTCACGCCACTCCTCAGCTGCGTCATGCAACTGTTTGAAATATGTTGCCCTAAGAACAGATGCGCCACGCAACCACGAAGTCACGCCACGCATCTTGGTAGCTCTGTCACGCAACTGTTCAAGACTCTTAGTCGTTGATGAACAGTCGCGTCACGGAACTGTTCTTCCAAAGAACAGCTGCGTGACGCAACTATCGAAGGTACGCAATAATTCAATTTCAATCTAATTTCACTATGTCTGTGTTGTTTTCATACAATTTTCAGGGCAAAATCAAGTCGTCTAGAGTTACCAACAATCAAATGTCAACAAATCAAGTTTTAATGCAATAAAAAGGGTCGATTCTAAGGTTCAAGGCAAGCTAGGGTTTTTGGCGCCTCGAACAGCTGCATCACGCAACTGTTCATGGAAGAACAGCCGCGCCACGCAATTCCTACCTGCGTGACGCTACTGTTGAAGGAGGGCTAAACATAAAAACATAGTCCTATTGCTACAACTATGGATCAAAAGCAGTAAAATTGAGAAAATTTTTACTTACCTCGGATTGAAAGTCGCGCATCTGACTCGTCTCGTACCAGACAGGGAACTCCATACCCGGCGACAGAAGGAGCTACAACGGCCGTGTCCCGGGGGTTAGTGGATTCCGGCTCACCGGCACTGGTTCGCGGTCAAAGGTCGGGATATCGGGTAGGGCCCCGAGGGTCTCCATCTTAGGAGTGTAAGCAGAAGCAGGGATTTCGGAAATCTGAGACATCTTTTTGGTTGAAAGTTCAGGGAATTCTCAATTGCTTAGGGTTTGTGATAAGTGAAACTGAATCGATTAAGAATAAACGTTACTTATAGTGAGCAAGTTGGGCCCATGCCCATTCTTCCAAGCCCAAAAAGAGCATTGGGCCTGTTACCTCTTTCCGAGACCAACAGGCCCACATGGCCCATTTCAAAAAGCCCACAATGGTCCACTTCGGCAATTTGACGTCGATGTGCAGCCCGTACACTTCAGCAATTTTTGTCTACTCACCGCACAGGGGGCAGGAGCATCAAATTGCCGGAGTACCCTCAGGTAAGTTTTCTTTCAACCACTATATCATAAAGGGCATACTGGAAAATGCAGATAACAAGTTTTGTTAAATCTTTTATGCCGAAATGAAATTTTTGCTACAATTTTTTTTGCAAAATGATTAAGATATGCCTACAAAAGTGGATATTTTTTATCCTAGGCCGAAATACTGGACTGGGGGCAAAAGTATAACCTTTTGCCTTAATGTGAATCTTTGCATGGGAACGTATGACGTTCCAATATTTTTCTAACAAAAGGCAAGGTCCGTTTGCACACGGATATTGCTCTTCTTCTTATGAACAATTTTTCAGGCCAACCGGTGATGGTTTTTCGAAGCCGATAGGTCCTTCTGATTAGTGATGGTGCATTGCAAAGCTAATCAGAACAATTTCAAAACAGTGATGGTGCATTGCGAAGCTGTTTGAAATTTCCCCCCGGTCAATGATGATGAATTGTGAAGTTGACCAGGGTAAAACCTACATCTTTCGGGCCGATCAAACCGAGCCTCGAGGATGCCTTTTCTAAACCGACTGGAGCCGACAAAGCCGACCAAACCGAGTTGAGTAGGTGGCCAGATCAAAGCTTTTCAAGCCGATCAAACCGAGCTTCGAAGACTTTGTCATCAAATCAACATCTTTCGAGCCAATCAAATCGAGCTTCGAGGATGCCCCTTCAGATTCCATGGGAACCGACGAAGCCGATCAAACCGAGCTGAGAAGGTGACCAAACATTCAAAGTCCTTCAGGCCGATCAAACCGAGCCCCGAAGGTGTCTTCCAAGCCGATCAAACCGAGCTTTGAAGTCATTCACATGTTGGATGGAAACCGACAAAGCCGATCAAACCAAGATTCGGAGATGATTGCCTGATAGAAGGCGCGTCAATGGACCATTTTAACATTAATCGTTTATACAATTAATGATAAAGTGGGGGGCAAACTGTTGACGCGTAATTTTATGCCCCCACCTGACCCGATGATGATATGAGGACAAGGGATAAGGTATCACGATAAACCAGAAGTGTTTGAACCAAAAATTGAACCAAACCGCCCAAAGGAGCCTGACCCGTGTTAGGGCTGCGTCACGCAGCTAATACCTGCGTGACGGCACTCTTAGCTGCGTCACGCAGCTCTAATAGGACTGACACCTCTGGCGCGCGCCCGTGCAACGGCCTGCACTGTTTGTATGGATACGCGGCAATTGTACGAAAAGTAAGTCGCGTCACGCATCTTACCGGTGCGTCACGCAGCTTCTACCCGCGTGACGCAACTGCTCTGTTGCCCTAGCCATATAAATACAACATTTTACAGCAAAAACGGGACTTTTTTTTTGGCACTTTATCTCATTTTTTCTCTAAAAATCCTAAAGCTAAAAAACTAAGTTTTCGACTAAAACGGCTAGGTTTTCTTCCCCAAGAACTCAAGTGAGTAAACTTGAGGAAGATCAAACCATTAACCATTTAGTTTTGAAACCAAGAAATATAAAAATATAAGAAAAGAAAAAGAGAAAAAGAGAGAAAACACTTGGTTATGCGAAAAGTTCGACAACCACACTTCTGGAATCGTGAAACAACGTCTCTAAATCAATCTCAGTGTATGCAATCCTCAAATCTGAGGGCTAGGTAATGATTCTAACTTTTCTTTTTCATTTCTAGCATTTTATCTCTTAAAAATCTCATTTTCATATTGTTTAATTGATTTGCCATTGATAAAACGTAAGTTTGCCTATTGTTGAACCTTTCTGGGTTTGTTCTAATCACTTTGGACAAAAAAGAAACATAAAAAAGAGTAGTTTGAAAGGTAGTTGCAGACCAGAGCAGTCGCGTCACGCAGCTACTACCTGCGTGACGCGGCTGTTTATGTCCAAAAGCCCTTGATTCGGACTGGACCACCTGATTGATGCAGCTGTTTATATACTCAGTATGTATTTTTATTCTCATATTTGTATTTAACATGATATCTTGAATAAATAATCAATAAACCTGAGGATTTGGAATAAGTCGCAAACAGTTCTGTCACGTAGGTAGGAGTTCCGTCACGCGACTGTTCTTCATAGAACACCCGCGTGACGCGACTGTTCTAAGTTCCAGCACGAATGATAGAGTTCCGTCATGCGACTTTCTTCATAGAATAGCTGCGTGACGCAACTGTTACAAGTTCCAGAATAAAAGACAAGAGCTGCGCCACGCGACTGTTCTTCCACAGAACAGCTGCGTGACGCGACTATCTCCCAGTCTCAGTTTATTTTTGTTATTTTAGCTTAATCTTATTTCATTAAGTAGACTTTTAATCCCAATCCGGAAAATGATCAATAATGGGCAAATTGAGTCTTAATCAAACCAAATCAATTAATTATTGGTGATTATGAGATTTTCTTTTTTTTAGGATTTATTTCTTATTGTTCATTATTGGTGTTATTATTAAACTCGGTTTGTGGCCCGCCTTTAACCATAAGGCAAGAGCGGGTCTTTTAATTTTATTTGATATGTATGGTGGATGAATGATGGATGTGATGCTTAATTTATGAATGGATGCAATGGATGAACTTATTTGGGATGATTAAATAATTTTCTACATAGGAACTCGGTTCGATTTGTTCGGGTTGGGTTTAAATAATTGGCTTTTCTAAAATAAAATCAATTAGATATCGTAGGTTAAAAGAGGCTGGTTTCCCGGGCGTCGGCTTCCAACGGGCCGACGTACCTAATTCCCTTACCTAGAATCGTACTTGGTACGCCTGACCAGTTTTCTTTCTAAATAATTCGGCCTTAAATAAAATGGGTTAAAAGGAGTCACTTTTAAAATAAAAATTGGAAACGGTCCCATTGCCGAAATAATGGGTGGCGACTAAAATGATTTATAAGACCGATTTATCGGCATTGCGTATCCAAAAAGGTTTTATCACCTCTTTTTCCAAAACAAAATAATAACACCAAAAATACAGATTTCGCGTTTTCGGGGGAAAAACAGGAGGTCAATGTGGGGCAATGTCCTTAGGGCATACCTTGTTTAAATCTCGATAGTTGATGCAAATTCTAATCTTGTCGTCTTTCTTAGGGACTGGTACTATATTGGCCAACCAGGTGGGATAGTCTATTACTTGAATGAAGTTGTTCTCTAACAGCTTAGTTGTCTATTCCTTGATTCTTAGAGAAATCTCCGGTTTTATCTTCAAAGTTTCTACTTTACTGGTTTGACATGATCATAAGTGGGAATCTTATGGACCACAATTTCAGGATCTATGCTGATCATATCACTTGAACTCTAGGCAAAGCAGTCTGAATATTGTCTAATGAGTTATGTCAACCCCTATTTATACTCACATTCATGCACAATAAATGTATGCTTAGGTTTAGTTTTTGTGCAAACATTTATTTATTCTTTTATAATTTTTATTCCTTTTTCATTTTCTTTTTTGACAGTAATCTCATTCAGGTTGGAGAAAGGGTAACAAGAAAACTGAAAATTTTAATTACTAGTAAAGGAGTCATAATCGGCATCTACATTGAGTTCAACAAAAAGACCACTATGGTCTGACAAGGAAAAAAAAGATGACTTGGAAGACACTGAACTGGACTCTTGTTGACGCGTGTTTTTTATGCCCCGCCTGATCCAATGATGATACGAGATGCAAAATGAATGGGTTAATGCCATCTAGAAGTCTTTTAATCCAAGGATAAATCAAACCAATTTTAAGTTTCTGGTTGGGCCAGTCGTGTCACCCCACTGCCAGTCGTGTCACCCAACTGTCAGTCGTGTCACCCCACTGTCAGTCGTGTCACCCAACTGCCAGTCGTGTCACCCAACTGCCAGTCGCGTCACCCCACTGCCAGTCGCGTCACCCCACTGCAGTCGTGTCACCCAACTGTCAGTCGTGTCACCCAACTGCCAGTCGTGTCACCCCACTGCCAGTCGTGTCACCCCACTGCCAGTCGCGTCACCCCACTGCCAGTTGTGTCACGCGACTGCAAGTCGCGTCACCCCACTGCCAGTCGCGTCACGCGACTGTCAGTCGTGTCACCCCACTGCCAGTCGCGTCACGCGACTGCCAGTCGCGTCACCCTACTGTGAAAATGAGCTGTGTGACACAGCTACAGTGGCGTGACGCAGCTGTGTCCTGACCTACCTTATAAATACATCTCTTTCTCACAGAACAAGGGAGGAGAACAAAAACACAGAATAGAACAAAAAAAAGAGGAAGAACACGATTTTGAAACCCTAAAAAACACACTATAAAGAAACCACAATTAAATCCTTGAAAAAAAAGGCTTCTGGAAATCTTAGCTATCATTTGTTAAGAGATTTGATCCATTTGCAAGCATCAATCTGAGGATTAGGTAATTTCCTTAACATTCTTTGTATTTCTTTTATATATTTTTGTGATTTTAGTAATATTTTTGTGGTTTTAGTAATCTAAGTTTCGTTAAATTATGTTCTGTTCATATTTGGCCATTTTATATGTCTTTAAATCGTATTTAAGTAAGAAATAATGTAAATAAAACATTTAAAAATGAATTCTGGGCTAGGATAGTGCATCACGCAACTGTTCATCCAAGAACAGTTGCGTCACGCAACTGTTTCTGGAAGAACAGTTGTGTCACGCAACTGTTCATCCAAGAACAGTGGCATGACGCGATTGTACAGTTGCGTCACGCGACTGTGCACTATTCACTATTACTATTCATTGCTCATGAAGAACAGTTGCGTCACGCGACTGTTCATCGATTTTTCCGGAAAAATAAAAAAATAAAAAATAAAAATAAATTTTATACGAAAATAAAATCTAATTTCTTCGATAAATTTGAAAATGCCCAATTATGAACAGATCACAGTTTAATTAAACTTAGAATACTAAAATGTAATTTATGTGTTTATTTATATGAATTTTGCAATTTATGTTTAAATGAAAAATAAAATCAAGTTTGTTGATTTATTTATATTTAAGATTAATTTGCATGTTTATTAACAATTTGCATTTCTAGTGTTAAATAATAAATATGCATGATTTTGGGTTTATGGGTTGGATTCAAATCGGGTAGAATGTATTTTAGGTTCGGTTTGTGGCCCGCCTTGAACCATAAGGCAAGAGCGGGTCATTTATTATTTGATTTAATATTTTCGGTTCGGTTTGTTGCCCGCCTTGAACCATAAGGCAAGAGCGGGTCTTTTTATTTATTTGGTTTGATCCCTTTGATTTAATTGCTTTAATTTGAATAATTGCTATATGATAATTAGATTTGATTGGGACGATTAATTAATTTTCCACATAGGAACTCGGTTCGATTTATTCGGGTTGGGTTTAAATAAATAAATAAATTGGCTTTTCTAAAATAAAATCAATTAGAAATTGTAGGTTAAAAGAGGTCGGTTTTTACGGGCGTCAGCTTCCAACGGGCTGACGTACCCAATTCCCTTACCCAGAACAGTACTTGGTTCGCTTGACCAGTCTTTTAAATAATTTGACCTTAAATAAAATGGGGTTTAAATGGAGTCACTTTTATAAAATTGGAAACGGTCCCATTGCCGAAAAAAAATGGGTGGCGACTCAAAATATTTTATAAGACCGATTTATCGGCATCGCATATCCAAAAAGATTTTTATCACCTTTTTCCAAAACAATAATAAACAAAATAAAAAGATGTTTTCCGAGATCCTTCCGGGGTTCGGGATTTCGGCGAAAACAGTTTGGCGACTCTGCTGGGGATTTTGCACCCACTAATCCCCGGTTATTTTTAATAAATAATTTAGTGGTTGCAATTAGGAATTGACTCTAAAAAGCCTACTTTTTAAATAAAATTGGTTAGAAAAGCCGATGGAAAATTTTTAATCGTCCGTATATGTTTAATTGCTTTCCTTTTCTTTCTAGGATTTTTGCATTCATTCGCATTCCTTGCTTCTCACCTCATTCTACCCGTATCACCCTTCGGTACTGGTGTTAACTTTGATGGTGGATCTAGCCTAAACCTCGCATTTTAGGTGCATCCATCCTATAATTAACATTACTATCAACCGCAAGCCTAGTACCTCAAAGGTGCGTCAAAAGGAGTAGGCCCAACAAAGCCCGAATCCTGTTTGCGGAACCCAGACTTTGTTAAGCCCAATAAGACTAAAGCCAATGCATATAGTTGAAAACCTTAGTTACTTCCCCTAAGGTGCACCCAATTTTGTTTGTTGTTATTATGCCGCATTCATTTCCGAGAGTTGATATCATCAATCTCAAAACCCCCGTTGGTTGTTGAGATTAGACCAATTCCTAGGAAACAGATGTCGGAATTTATACCAATGGAATCCGTGTGTGGGAGAAATAAGGTTGGAAGGCATGCATTTCCCAACTCCCGTTCCCCTGTTTGATATAAACTGTACATATGTTGTGACATTCACGCATCATGTAACATTTTTCTTTTCAGCCATGCATTAATAAGAGCTAATTTTCGGTATGGACGTTTGACCTTGATTTTGAGACTGGACCTCAAATTCGTTTTGAATAATATAATGCAATCACTTATAGTGAATCAATACCCAAAAGAAAAGGGAGTTATAAGGGGGTTGCGATTCCTTTGTATTGTCACATTTCTCGCATTATCTGAAAATAAGTGAGTAAGAGATTACAAAATTTGTAGCAAAACAAAACGAGATCCTGCTTGGGACCATATGTTCCAAGGCAAAAAGTAAGGATACAAAAACAAAAAAAAAAGAAGTAAAAAAGTAAAAATGAGAAAAATCCCGATTGGAGATTCTTCCATTCCAAGGAAAAAATTAAGGACACAAAAAATAATAAAAATCCCGCTTGGAGATTCTTTCATTCCAAGGCAAAAGTTAGGGACTTGAGAGAAAATAGTCGATTGTAAATTCCAAAAAGGGACGGTCGACGACAGATAATGCCGAAAATGTTTGAATACAAAATAGGTCATTGCCATGTTATTCACACCGAATTTTGGGTCCAGTCGTTGAAATCGAGATCTTATTTCCATACCGGTCATTAGCACATTAGAACTGCATTTCTCATTCTATGTGCTGCTATTTCTCATGCATACATGCACGACCTACTTTAATTCAGATGTTTATATCTATCAGTCAGAATTGATCCTTCCCGGGAAATCACCTCGAGAGCTTGGCACCGACGCCCTGGTCAACGTTTGGTCAGAGTATCCCAATCCCCGAGCCTGCTCTGTTTAGTCTTGTGGTTCATTCAAGTTCTTCGGATTCAATTTCTGATTCATATTTGGTTAGGATGGCTGATAACACTGTGAATGAGACGGGTTTCTCTCCAGCCCAGATAAGGACCATTTCTGAAATAATGGCTGCTGCCCTTGCTCAAGATAGAACCCAGAACCAAGTGCCGCCTACTTCAAGTAATCAGCCTATAGTGGAGGGAAGAGAGGCTCCAGAACACACCTTGGGTAGGCAAGCATCAGCTAATAATGCTAGTCCGACTGAGAATGAGCTGATTAAGCAAATAGCAGAACTAAAGGACAAGGTGGAGAGGATATCTGTTTCGAAAGAAAAAGATCCAGTCATCAATTTTCATGTGACAGAGTATGTCTTGAAGCCCACAAATTCTACTTCTTCAAAGCATACCCTGTTCGCGGAGAAAGATGACCCGAGGTCCCATTTGTCGGAGTCCATCCGTGTTGCTCAGATGAACCAATACGGCGAAGAGGATGTGTTGCGAGGATTTCCTCAGACATCGTACAAGAACTATAGGAAAAGATATGATGGCCTGGAACTGGGGATACAGAGGGCTGAATTGAATTTTGAAGAACTGTACAATAAAAAGAAAAAGAAGAGCCGAGGGTTTGGTAAATACCGGTCTTCCAGTAGTAATCATAACAGAAATGTTGGTCATGCAGCTACAAACCAATTAGGGAGTAGCAATACAGTTAAAGCTGTTAAGGAGAAAAAGAAAAGGGAATTTACTGATTTGGGCATGCCTTTAAGCGCAGTCATGAGATCCTGCATTGAGAATGGCGTATTGTCAAAGTTGCCAGTTAATCCATTTAAGCCTATTCAGGGTAGGTTCGCTGATCAAGACTGTGAATATCATCAGTGTAAAGGTCATTCTACTGATAATTGTCTCAAGCTCCGACATGATATCCAAGATTTGATAGATAGCGGGAAGATCACCAAGCCTCCTGAGCATAATAAGTCGGCGCCCGGAAACCATTAAAGTTAGCTGATGGGCGAATTGAACAAGCTCTTAATCTTTCTTTTTGTTTTTCTGAATATTGCTTTAAGAACAATTTGAATGAACTTCATTCACTATTTCAATCAATGGGAATGAATTTTGATTACTTGTTTTCTTACTTCTCCTGATTGTTATGTTCATGGCATTGATTATACCACACGCATATTTGGCATAAATGCATTGCATCATTTTGCATTTAACCTAAGCACTGTCCAAAATCTCAAAAAAATAATCGAAATCGAATCAGACTTTAAGCTTGAGCTCAAAAATGATTTCCAAGAACGTCTACAGTTATGCTAATAACCGGGGGATCAACAAGCCGATTACAGGACATGTCATCCCTACCGATTCAAATATCAAGCCAGTAAAGCAGAAAAGGAGATGGGTCAAACTAGAAGTGGCAAAACAAGATGAAGGTTGTGGTTCAGAAAGAGCTAGATGCAAGTTTATGGGAAGGTAATGCATTACCCTGAGTGGTCAGCGAACATAGTCCCTATGCTCAAGAAAGGGGGAGACTAACAACCTGTGTCGACTACGGCCTCGCCCAAAGATGACTTCCTTCTTCCACATATGGATGTCTTGAGTAACAGCGCTGTAGGAATGGCATGTTATCAAAATAATAATAATAATAATAATAATAATGAAATGAATGAAAAATGATAAAAAAAAGAAAGAGAGAATGATTGCTTGTTTCCACAGTAAGCGGGTACATCCAAGGACTTTGAAAAGTGGAGATTCAATGCTGATCAGACTGTTAGATCACGAATCCCAAAGTCACCCTAGAGGGAAATTCAGACCCAATTGGCATGGACCATTCAAAATCCAGAAGCTGTCGGATAAGGGTGCCGCTGAATTGGTCACTTCAGAAGGGAAGCCTGTCAATCGGATTGTCGGTCAGGATCAAATGAAGAGATTCAATGTCTGAAATGATGATTTCGATTTTTTTTAAAAAAAAAAAAAAAAAAAAAAAAGAGAGAAAAAGAAAAGAAAGGGCTAAGTTAAAAACCCGAAAGGGCGGCTTAGGCGAGAAATGAGCTCGCTAGGTTGAAAACCCGAAAGGGCGGTCTAGGCAAAAGTTAGAGCATAATAAAAAAATAATAATAAAAAAATGATAATAATAAAAATAAAGAGTTTCGAGATTAACGCATGGTGCTTAGTTTAAATGCGAAATCTATGCCATGCATTTGTGACATGCTTGCAACAGGTTGCTCAATGTCATCAACCTGATTAGAAGGAGAATAGGCAAATGAGTAGTTAGAATGAATAACCATTGTATTGAAATAATTTCTCTTCACTTCTGTATAATGTTGAAAGAAGTAAGTGCAATAAAGAGCTTGATTCTCAAATTCTTCTTCCCTTTTGTTTCTGGGGCATGATCGTCGATTGCAAGACATTCCTCTCTGCCTATGTGGTCAGCATTTGCTCATTTGTTTTGAAGATGTTTAGCTGTTGATCCTGCCCGGGTATTGGATTCTCTTAGACAGCGATCAGAAGGTCAAGTGCCATTTTCTCGGCGATTTCCTTGGAAAGATCAATAAAACCATGAATAAAACCTTAGTACTCATGTAGGTTCATGCATACATAAAGAAGTTGCATATGTTGTTTTTGTTTGATTTGTGCAGGTAATAAATAGTCATACCATTCTTGTTCTCCCCAAGCGTAAGCTTCTGTATTTATATCAAATAATTCATTTTTGTGAGCATTTCTTTATTAACCCAAGGGCAGGAGGCTCGAATAACTAACACGACAAATAATTTCGAAAGAAAAGTTTTATTGTCTGGTGTTATCCATGTGTGCAGGAATTAATAAAGGCAGAATCAGCAAATTCATTGATTCAAAGAAAGCAGATACATGAAATAGGAGCTCAAAGCTCGAGCTCAAAAGAAGACAGAGAAAGCAATAACAACATTTATTTCATTAAGGGCTACCATCAGACACCGATCCTTGCAGAACTTAACATCATATGGGGTAAAAAACCAGTTCACATACTCGGGTGTCACAGTGTCCTGCATCACTCCTTCACCTAGGTACCTGGTGTTTCGGCTTCGCCAGCGGTTAGCTAAATGGGTTAGCAGATGTAGTGTCATTAGACCGCTCTCAAAGTTATGGATCCTGGGAACACGCTGAATTGTTCCATATTGACGGCTGATCCTGTCGGGAAAATAGGCCATGGAATGGTCTAGACTAGCGTTCATCACATAATTGAGATTCATGCTTCCAATAGTGACTAGCCTGATCCTCCACCAAGGACAAGTCCACCGAATTGTCGGGTTATCCCCAAAGTCGAAATGTCCTCGAGTCCGAGATCGAAAGTTGGCAGGACCGTAGGTTGGAATTAAACGAGCTGGGACCGGAAGAAGTAGGCTTAACTTGTCTAGAGCCCAAGCTTGCAGCAACATTGGACAACCACGATGATGAACATTGAAGTTGGTGATGTGAAGGGCAATATCCCTGACCCAGCACATCGTTTCTCCCATGATCATCATGAATACGGTACGATGATACAGTTGCATGTCACGAACAACTGTCAGAAGACGGAAGTCTCCAACTCCGGGTTGACGGTTCGTCATGGCATACACATTTAATAGCAAGAAGCAACAAGCTTGAATCCAAGAGGGATCTAGATCCATGGCCAGAACCTTACTTAGAAAAGGCTCTAAAGGAAGACCTTGATCCGTGTTTATGCCGTCAGGAAGGTAAACCGGGCACAGGGCCGCAATTTCGGCTAGATCATATCTAGGACCTGGGGGAAGGGCCAGGGTTTCATTTTGTTCAGGATGATGGTCCATCACAGCACATAGTTCCTCATAGGTCGGAGTTATTTCAGCGTCTTCAAACCGGAAAACTATGGTGTTAGGATTGAAGTGTGCAACGAGCCAAGACAAGAAGCCATGGTTGGGTTTTAGGTCTTTGAAATATTTCAACCAGGCAAGTTGGTCCATAGGGGGAATCTGCCATAAGTCGTCAGGAATGGATTGGACGAAGGATGAAACTTGGTTCCTGAAAGCCATGGAAAAGGATTATCTAAGGAATGGATTTGTTTTGAATGCTGGGTGTGAAGAGGCCATAAAAGGAAGCCTTCATTTATAGAAGTGTAAAGGGTTTCATGAACGAAGCACCATCATTATCAGACCTGATATTTACCGTCAATAGTGGTTGGAAGAGCATTTATGCATAGGTCGCTCCAGTTGGTGGACATTTATGCCTACATCAATAAGAAGGACAGTTTGTACAATAAGGAAGTTGAGCCTTTATGATCGCATTAACCGAGAAAGGATGGTTGAGCCATTACGTCCGCATTCACCGAGTGGACCGCCCTATCAGATAAGTACTACGATCCACTTCTATTTCTAATTGATTTTTTGTCGTGTTTTCACTTTAAGTTCCTTATTTAGTCTTTTATTTCATTTCTTTCCATTTATTCATTTACAATAAATTGTTTCATTGATCACTAACGAGGTAGACCACTCTTGTGAATAAGTGGGACCCTGCTATTTTGTGTTTTTGTGTTTATATTTTGTTTTTGTAGGAATCAAACCTCACAAGTTGTAAGAAATACACATATAAACGATACTGTAATAAAAGCAAATATACTGTAAAAATGTAAAATAATGTCATAAAATTAATAAAACTGTACATATAATTCTACAAACTACAAAAATGTTTCAAAAATGGTCAAAAAACAGGAGCTTGGCTAGCGACGCCTCCGGCTCGAACCAGCAGCTGCTTGAGGAGGTAGAGATAGCGGAGCGTCATCGGATGAGGAACCATCATCATCCTCTTCGGAGAAGTCTAGCGGAATCCCCTCCACCTCTAACCTTGTCCGAAGTCGATCCACCTCCAGCTGGAATCGGGTAACGGCGCTGGATTGGCGAGACTGGTGCCTCCGTAACCTCCCAATCTCCAAATCCTGTAAGAGCAGAAATATGTAAGAAGGGTATGCAGACAAAAGAAGAAGAAAGTAATGCATATAAGATACATACCCTCTCGTCGCGGTCAGCATAGAGTCGAGCGATGTAAGACCGGGCGAAGCCGAACCGCTGGCACACCTCCTGATACCTCTGAGCAGGCACCTGCAAGCAAAGAAAAGAACATTTGGTGCAATTGCTAAATGAAATGGTTAGAAGAAACTTACTTATAAGTAAGCGCTGGGCCCAAGCCCACCTCTCTAAGTCCAAAAGAAGGAGGGGCCCATCAACAACCCTCAAGCCCAAAGGAAGGGCCCATCACACTCGTTAAGCCCACAAGGCCCAAATGGTTCGTTTAAAGCCCATAGTGACCCGTTCAAGCAATTTGATGCTCCTATGCAGTTCGTACACTTCAGCGATTTTGTCTACTCACCGTACAGGGGGGAGGAGCATCAAATTGCCCAAATTACCCTCAGGTAAGTTTTCTCTCAAACACTACATCAGGAAGGGTATACCTGAAAATTCAGGCTTAAAATTCTTCTGGCCTAAAATTTTTACTAAATTTTTGCAAACCTTTCAAATCAAATTTTGACAATAAACATTGAAGGTCTGCCTAAGAAGATGATACTTTTGGTCCTAAGTCGAAATTTCGGACTGCTTTTGCCCTGATGCAAACTTTTGAAATTTAAAATTAATGCATGGGGGCATATGATGTCCCAACATTCTTCTAACAAAAAGGCAAGGTCTGTTTGTACACAGATATTGCTCTTTTCTGTTGAACAATTTTTTAGGTCAACCGGTGATGGTTTTTCGAAGCTGATAGGTCCCACCAAGCAGTGATTGTGTTTACGAAGCTGTTTGGATCCTTTTCTCGATTAGTGATGATGTATTGCGAAGCTGATCGAGTCAATCCTCTTCCTGGTTAATGATGATGTATTGCGAAGTTGACCAGGACAATCCCTAAGCAGTGATGGTGTATTGCGAAGCTGTTTGGATCATTTCTCTTGATTAGTGATGATGTATTGCGAAGCTGATCGAGTCAATCCTCTTCCTGGTTAATGATGATGTATTGCGAAGTTGACCAGGACAATCCCCAAGCAGTGATGGTGTATTGCGAAGCTGTTTGGGTTCTTTTCTCGATTAGTGATGATGTATTGCGAAGCTGATCGAGTCAATCCTTTTCCTGATTAGTGATGATGTATTGCAAAGCTGATCAGGACAATCTCAAATCCCACCAAGCCGTGATGGTGTATTGCGAAGCTGCTTGGACCTTTTCTTGATTAGTGATGGTGTGTTGCGAAGCTGATTAAGACAATCTCTATTCAAACCCTCTAAAGCCGATCAAACTGAGCTGAGGAGGTGGACGACAAAGTCGATCAAACTGAGCTTTGGAATCCTTAATCGAGTCAATGATGGTGTATTGCGAAGCTGATCAGGACAATTTTAGTGACCGAACAGTGATGGTGTATTATGAAGCTGTTTGGGTTCTCTTCCCGGTCAATGATGGTGTATTGCGAAGTTGGCCAGGGCATTCAAATCCTTCAGGCCGATCAAACTGAGCCTCGGAGGTGTTTTCAAACCCAATCAAACCGAGCTTTGGAGTTATTCACAGATCCGACTGGAGCCGACGAAGCCGATCAAACTGAGCTGAATAGGTGGCCAGATGATCAAATCAATCCAACATCTTTCGAACCGACCAAACCGAGCTTCGAGGATGATTACCAGATTGAAGGCGCGTCAATGGACCACTTTAACATTAATCGTTTATACAATTAATGATAAAGTGGGGGGGCAAACTGTTGACGCGTGTTTTTTATGCCCCGCCTGATCCAATGATGATACGAGGATGCAAAATGAATGGGTTAATGCCATCTAGAAGTCTTTTAATCCAAGGATAAATCAAACCAATTTTAAGTTTCTAGTTGGGCCAGTCGTGTCACCCCACTGTCAGTCGTGTCACCCAACTGCCAGTCGTGTCACCCCACTGCCAGTCGCGTCACCCCACTGCCAGTCGTGTCACCCAACTGTCAGTCGTGTCACCCCACTTCCAGTCGTGTCACCCAACTGTCAGTCGTGTCACCCCACTGCCAGTCGTGTCACCCCACTGCCAGTCGTGTCACCCAACTGCCAGTTGTGTCACCCCACTGCCAGTCGCGTCACGCGGCTGTCAGTCGTGTCACCCCACTGGCAGTCGCGTCACGCGGCTGTCAGTCGTGTCACCTCACTGCCAGTCGCGTCACGCGACTGCCAGTCGCGTCACGCGACTGCCAGTCGCGTCACCCTACTGTGAAAATGAGCTGTGTGACACAGCTACAGTGGCGTGACATTCACCTCTTTAATAAAATAATCATTTAGGGTTTTAAAGTAAGGGCACATCTGAATGTCCCGACGTTCACCTCTCTTCCTTGCCAACATCTTGGCGTCTTCTAGCTCCTCTTGATCTTGGGCAGTCAGTTTGTACCCAAGCCGAAGGGAGGTTCTACAACTGGATATTCTATAAAGGAAGCATACCTTATTGGTCTCAGCCTAGTCGCATTCCTAGAAAATAGCACTTAGCTCTCGTCTGTTAGCCACTAAAGGGTTGCTATGCGAGTCAAAATCCATAGGGAATAATTCCATACCAGGCTCGACCTCTATGAATTGAATGGAATCAAATGAGAAGCCCGAGAGGGGGTAGACTGTAGGTTCCAGTTGGATCTATAGGAGTGGAGCCAAAGAAGGATGTTTGATTTCCTCGTCAGGCTCTCCTTTTATTGTGACAATTCCATTCCCATGTGGGAACTTGAGCTTCTAGTGGAGTGAGGAGGCTACTGCTTTAGCCTGGTGGATCTAAGGTCTGCCGAAGAGAAGATTGAAACAGGCCAGCACATTTACCACCTAAAATGGTATAGTCATTATTGTGGGCCCAATAGTGACTTCTAGATCAGCCATGCCCAACACTTCTCTTCTAGTGTTATCATATGCTCTCACAATCTGATAGGAGGGCATGAAGTCTATGGCAGTTAACCCAAGGAAACTTGCTACCTTTAGCGGGCATACATTCAAAGTTGAGCCATTATCCATTAACACCATAGGCGTTGTCTTAGCCCCCATCTTTTACTGTCATATAAAGAGCATGGTTATGAGTATGTCCCCCTTTGGGATCTCTTGATCTAAGAAGGAGATTGCAATGGCCAAGGGGTTCCTTGTGATCGAGGCTACTAATGCCTCTAGAGTGATATCTACAATGGTCTAACACTGATTCATAGCTTTGACCAGGGCTTGACGATGTACTAAGGATGGCTGAATCAACCCCCCATATAGAGATGTTTGCCTTGGTTTTCTTTAATTGCTCCAACACAAGGTTTTCAGTTTGTGGCCCGGTACTTGAGCTAAGAGTGTCTTTGGCTAGGGAGGCTGGATTTGGTAGAGATTCAGGAGGAGATGGGTATTGTCCCCCTCCAGGTGATAGCATTAATTTCCTACAACACGCCATTTAGGTCTATAAACCAATAGGAGTCTCCATATAGGAGCTGGATGAGAGAGACTAAGTCAGTATCTGGCTCGTGATGTAACATATGGATGTTGGTTTGATGATGGGGTAGAGGGTTTATGTTTATGTTTGGTCTGGGTTGAACAGGTAGAATTTGGCTGCTCTCCACAAGGTCTTGAATCTTGTGTCTCAAGGTCTTACACTCATCTGTCTTGTGCGCTACTCCCTAGTGGAAGGCATAGTAGCCCTACAAGTTGTAATTTTTAGGGATAGGGCTTGGTGGTGCCCTTAGCTCAAGAGGTTGGATCACATTATCATCCATAGCCTTTTGGAAGATGAAAAGATAAGGGAACCCCCAGATTTGTAAAAGTACGATGGTTAGCTCTGGTGATTGGTCTTGGAGGAGGAATTTGTCTATGGCCTTTCTGATTAGCCACCTCACTACCTTTCTGATTGACTAGAGGTACAACATGATTACTTTATTGGGGCTTCTAATACTTAGAATTAGAAGCTTGGTCTTCCTTGATTTGACCCGATTGTATCAAGTCCTCAATCTTGGTGACGATGGCGATTAAGGCCCTAAAGTCTAGAAGATATTGGGTCCTTAGCAAGTTCTAGTATGAGGGAAGAAGGTTCTTGACAATTATGTCAACCTGCACTTATTTTGTGGGATGATTGAGCATCTAAGAGGCTTTGCTCCTCCACCTCATAAGGAACGAGAAGGACTCTCTGGCACCTTGCTTCGTGGTCTCAAGATCTCTTCTAGCAATGTCAACCTCAATGTTTTAATGGTACTATTAGTTGAAGGCATTACAGATCTCATCCCATGTCTTCTTCTTAGTGTTGTCTAAGACAACAAAATAATGCAAGGCCGTACCCGTGAGGGACTGTTGGAATAACTGAGTAATGAGCTTATTATTCACTCAAAGAGGAGTTAGGGCCCCACGTACATTGTCAGGTGGGTTTTAGGGCAGGTTGTGCCGTCAAGCTTATCCATGCTCGGTATATTGGACTTAGGCGATCTCGTCTTGGGCAAAAATGGAAGGGAGTCAACATCAATTAAGTCTTCATACTTTTTTATGCTTTTCAAGAACTTCTTAAATGAGTCCATCTTTTCCATTATCTTTTTAACCTCAGGTGAGGCTTGTTCTTCTCCGGTCTACCTCGAAGGTGCAGTGGCATTAGAGGTACCTCCAATCTCAAGAATTGACCTTCGGACATGTTGTTCATTAGATCCCCTAGCCTGATGAGGAGGACCGATGCCATTCTGATTGATAGTTATCAAGGTCTTGACTTCACCTAGTATAGTCTCCCGCTGAGTGGTTATAACATTCTTGAGGGAGTTATTTTGTTCTGCAAGCATAGTCCGAAAATGGGTTTCTTGATCCCTGAGCATTTCCTCCATCATAATTCTCAAATCATTAGGTGCAACCATAGTTATTCTGTGGAAGAAACAGACAAAACAAGGTATTAATATTTAACTTTTGGTCAGGCTTAAAAGCATGCATTATTAGACTTTTAGGGTTTAGGTATCTGGTAGGTCCTCAATGTTGGAGGCTAAGGTATATGTAATGTTGCTCGGGTTAGTGTTTGAGGCTAGGTTGATAAGTGGTAATGCTCAGGTCAGTGTTTGAGGCTTAGGTCAGGGCATTGCCCCTAGTTTAGGTGCTTAAGTCCGGCTTATACTTTGGGAATTTAGCAGTGCTCAAGTCAGTATTTGAGGCTTTTAGGATGAACATGGGTAGCTCAGGTCAGTGTTTAAGGCTTTTGGGGTATATAGTGGTTGGGCAATGCTCAGATCGGTATTTGAGGCTTAGATCAGATCATTGCCCCTAGTTTAGGTGCTTAGGTCGGTGTTTAAGGCTTTGTGGTAGCTCAAGTAAGTGTTAAGGCGATGATATGTGTTTAGGCAATGCTCAGATTAGTATCTTGAGGCTTAGATCAGGGCATTGCTCCCAGTTTAGGTGCTTAGGTCAGTGTTTAAGGTTTTTGGTAACTCAAGTTAATGTTTGAGGCTTCTTGGTCGGGATTTGAAGAGTGCTCGGTTGAGGCTTTGGTTAGTAGGTGTGCTCAGGTCAGTATTTGAGGCTTTAGGAATGTGTTTAGTTGGGTAAATCTCATCGGGTAAGGATTTGTGTTTAGGTTAACCATTGATTGGTGTTTTTAGGTTGACAACTGGTTAATGTTTACGTTTGACCAATTGTTGGTATTTTAAGGGATATTTTGGTCCATGACATGTGATGCTTGAATGCATGAATGTGGTGCCAAAAATGGTTTCATAATTTTAGGTGCATATAATCCTAGAGATTGATTCTATAGTTGTGAATACTCAAATTTTGAGGCTCGAAAAAGCCTATTTTCACGGACTGCAAACGGTCCGGCCGGACCGAAGGACGTTCGGAAAGTTCACCGAAAGTATGCTAATATGGTACTTGAAACGCCCGAAAAATTGCGAGGATCGCAGAACTGGTCCCGGAATATTTTTTGGAGGTACGGAACTCCCGAAAAAGCCTTCGGAACGAAAAATTAGCAAGTCTGCGGGCCACGGTGGCGGCGACCGCCATCCACGGCTGCGGCTACTGCCAGCCAGGGCTACGGCGACCGCCGTCCAGGGCAGCGGCGCCCACCCTCCAGCCTGTTTTTTCCTATAAAATCAGCCCCGATGCGACTTTTTTATTCACTCAGTCTGTGTTGACGGACGCTCTCTTCTCCCCTACGCTCCTTGCGGTTCTTTTACTGCTTTTCTGCATTTAGTGTAGGCTTTTATTACTCTGCTGTTGTGATACTTGGCCACTTAATTGAATTAATTTTAATTAATATTCCCCTAAACGAGGAGCTTAATCTGGAATTTTCAAGCTGAAGCTAAGAAGTGGCCGCCGATTAACTCAGGTAATAACAAAACCCTGCTCATTTAATTTCAGCATTTTGTGCATATTCTCTTCTACTCCAATTCTGAATTAAACTGCTGCATAAATGCATTCACGTCATCAATTTGGCAAATAAACTGCCTCAATTAAATATGATTAAGCTTAAATGCCCAGTTAATTAATAATCGTGGTGTTAAAGCCTAAATCCGATAATATTGGCTAAAGTATCTGGTCAATTAATGACTATGGTATAATCGCTTTTATTTCGAACAATCCGGCTTAAGTCCAATTAATCAATAATTGTGGCTAAATAGCCTTAATTGACCACGTTTTTTGGCAATAAATTGCCTATATTGCAATTCAATTGATCACTTTTGGCAAAAAAATTGCCTATAACTAAGATTAACCATTTTTAGCGATAAATCGCTTAAATCGAAGCTTTGGCAAAATGCCTTGAATTAATCAATCTTTTGGCTAAAAGCCTTAAATCAATCATTTTGGCGACAATCGCCCAATCAACACTTTTGGCAAACAAATTGCCTAAATCAATCTTTTTGGCTAAAAGCCTTAAATCAACACTTTTGGCAGCAAACGCCTAATCAAATCAATCAATTCTTTGGCAAAATGCCTAAACAAAAAGCACGAAGCATACACACACTCATGCATTAAGCATACCCATTCAAAGCCCTTTAAAAAAGGCCTATCGAACTACGTCGACTTTGATCTTCCATTCAAACGGAAGTACATAGGCACGTTTGGCATTTAACCCCGAGCGGCAAGTCGAAATCACTTAAACATTTCATTGGTCCAATTACATCATTTACCTTACAAAGCATTTACACTTTGGTTAGTTCATCAGCATGACATAGTCTCGGGATCCACCTCGGGTTCGTAGATTGTGCCTTAAACATTGGGATAATTAATCTAGTAATTAGGTTAATTAAAATTGGAGTCAACTTAGGGTTTTTTCCTAGTTTACCCTAAAATAATTAAACAAGGTGGCGACTCACACATTCACGTGCATTTCTGTCCTTGTGAATACTCAAATTTTGAGGCTCAAAGAGCCAGTTTTCCCGGACTGCAAATAGTCCGGCCGGACCGGAGGCCATTTTGAAAATTTACCGGAAGTATGCCAATATGGTACTTAAAACGTCCGGGACGTCGCGAGGATCGCGGAACTGGTCCCGAAATATTTTTTGGAGGTCCGGAACTCCTGAAAAAAACCTTCGGAACGAAAAATTAGCAAACCTGCCGGCCACGGCGGCTCAGGCCGCCGGTCAGGGAGGCTCCGGCCGCCGGCGCCGGCGGCTCAGGCCACCGGAATCAGCGTCGCCGATCCCGGCGGCTCAGGCCGCCGAGCCCAGTGGCCCAGGCCGCCGAACAGTCTGTTTTTTTGCCTATAAATTGGCCCCGATGTCTTCATTTCAACTCACTCAGTCTGTGTTGACGAACGCTCCTTCTCCCTCACGCTCCTTGCGATTCTTTGCTGCTTTTCTACATTTTTTAGTTAGCATTATTGCTTTCTTGCTTTGTTATTTGGTCATTAAAATTGAATTAATTAATATTCCCCTAACGAGGAGCTTAATCTGCAGTTAAGAAGGGGCCGACGACTGACTCAGGTACATAAACTAAACCCTGCTCATTTAAATTTAGCACTTCATGCATGCTTCTCTTCTACTCCTAATTCTACAACTGCATAAATACATTCACGTCATCATTTGGAAAATAAATTGCCTCAATTAATTAAGTTTAGGCTAAGATGCCCGGTTAATTAATAATCGTGGTATTAAAGCCTAAAATCCGACAATATTGGCAAAAAAAAAAGCCTAGTTAATCAATAACTATGGTGAAATTGCCTTTATTTCGAACAAATCCGGCTTAAGTCCAATTAATCAATAATTGTGGCTAAATAGCCTTCATTAAACACGTTTTTTCTTGGCAATCAAATTGCCTACATTGCAATTCAGTTGATCACTTTCGGCAAACAAATTGCCTATAAGTAAGGTTAACCACTTTTAGCGACAAATCGCTTAAATCAAAACTTTGGCAAAAAGCCCTAAATTAATCAATCTTCTGGCTAAAAGCCTTAAATCAATCAATTTTGGTGACAATCGCCCAATAATCGTCTTTTGGCAAACAAATTGCCTAAATCAACTCATTTTGGCTAAAAGCCTTCAAATTAATCAATCTTTTGGCTAAAAGCCTTAAAATCAAGCATTTTGGCGACAAACGCCCAATCAATCAATTTTCGGCAACAAATTGCCTAAATCAATCTTTTGGCTGAAACCCTTAAAATTAATCACGTTTTTGGCAACAAATGCCTAAAAAAATCAATCAATTTTCAGGCAAAATGCCTAAACAAAATGCACAAAGCATACACACACTCATGCATTAAGCATACCCATTCAAAGCCCTTTTAAAAAGGCCTATCGAACTACGTTGACTTTGATCTTCCATTCAAACAGAAGTACGTAGGCACGTTTGGGATTTAACCCCGAGCGGCAAGTCGAAATCTGTTTTCGCCGAAATCTCGAACCCCGGAAGGATCTCGAAAAACATCTTTCTTTTTTTTGGGTTTATTTTGGAAAAAAGGGGTAAAAAATCTTTTTGGATGTGCGATGCCGATAAATCGGTCTTATAAAATATTTTGAGTCGCCACCCATTATTCCGGCAATGGGACCGTTTCCAATTTTATTTTATAAAAGTGACTCCATTTTAAACCCAATTTTATTCAAGGCAAGTTGTTTGAAAAACTGGTCAGGCGCACCAAGTACGGTTCTAGGTAAGGGAATTAGGTACGTCGGCCCGTTGGAAGCCGACGCTGGGAAAATCGGCCTCTTTTAACCTACGATTTCTAATTGATTTTATTTTAGAAAAGCCAATTATTTAAACCCAACCCGAACAAATCGCACCGAGTTCCTATGTGGAAAATTATTTAATCGTCCCAAATAAATTCATTCTTCGCATTCATACATAAATTAATTGTCCCATCCACCATTCATCCATAACTCATATCAAATGAAACAATTAAAAGACCAGCTCTTTCCTTATGGTTCAAGGCGGGCAACAAACCGAACCTAAAATACATTCTACCCGATTTAAATCCAACCCATAAACCCAAACTCATGCATATTTATTATTTAACACTAGAAATGCAAATAGTTAATAAACATGCAAATTAATCTTAAATATAAATAAATCAACAAACTTAATTTTATTTTTCATTTAAACATAAATTGCAAAATTCATATAAATAAACACATAAAATTACATTTTAGTATTCTAAGTTTAATTAAACTGTGATCTGTTCATAATTGGGCATTTTCAAATTTATTGAAGAAATTAGATTTTATTTTCGTAGAAAATTTATTATATTTTTTTTCTGGAAAAATCGATGAACAGTCGCGTCACGCAGCTGTTCCTGGATGAACAGTTGTGTGATGCAACTGTTCTTCATGAGCAGTGAATAGTAACAGTGAATAGTGCACAGTCGCGTGACGCAACTGCCCAGTCGTGTGACGCAACTGTTCTTGGATGAACAGTGAATAGTGATCAGTGAATAGTGAATAGTTGCGTGACGCAACTGTTCTAGGATGAACAGTCGCATGACGCAACTGTTCTTCCAGGAACAGTTGCGTGACGCAGCTGTTCTTGGATGAATAGTTGCGTGCGCAGCTGTTCATCCGGGAACAGTTGCGTGATGCACTGTCCTAGCCCAGAATTCATTTTTAAATGTTTTATTTACATTATTTCTTACTTAACTACGATTTAAAGACATATAAAATGGCCAAATATGAACAGAACATGATTTAAAGAAACTTAGATTACTAAAACCACAAAAATATTACTAAAATCACAAAAATATATAAAAAATACAAAGAATGTTAAGGAAATTACCTAATCCTCAGATTGATGCTTGCAAATGGATCAAATCTCTTAACAAATGATAGCTAAGATTTCCAGAAGCCTTTTTTTTTCAAGGATTTAATTGTGGTTTCTTTATAGTGTGTTTTTTAGGGTTTCAAAATCGTGTTCCTCTTCTTTTTTGTTCTTCTGTCCTTTTTTTGTTTTGTGTTTTTTGTTCTCTCCTGAAAATTGTGAGAAAGAGATGTATTTATAGGGTAGGTCAAGACACAGCTGCGTCACGCTACTATAGCTGCGTGACGCTACTGTAGCTGCGTCACGCTACTCATTTGTTGAACATGATGAACAGTGATGAATAGTGACGAACAGTGATGAACAGTTATGAATAGTGATGAACAGTGATGAACAGTTGCGTGACGCAACTGTTCTTGGATGAACAGTTGCGTGACGCAGCTGTTCTTGCGTGACGCAGCTATGATTCAGCCAACTTTTCAACATTATTTTTAATTTAAATCCTTGGATTAAAAGACTTCTAGATAGCATTAACCCATTCATTTTACATCCTCGTATCATCATTGAATCAGGCGGGGCATAAAAAACACGCGTCAACAAAATCACATAAACATTTTCAATTACATCATCTTCCTTGCAAAACATTCATTCATAGGTTAGTTCATCAGCATGACATAGTCTCGGGATCCAACTCGGGTTCGTAGACCATGCCTTAAACATTGGGATAATTAATCTAGTAATTAGGTTAATTAAAATTGGAGTCACTTAGGGTTTTTTCCTAGTTTACCCTAAAATAATTAAACAAGGTGGCGACTCATACATTCACGTGCATTTCTGCCCTTAGTCATATGCATTTATATGCCTGTTTTCGGGGGAGGGGTTCACAGTTTGGCGACTCCGCTGGGGATTATATGTAATCATTTTACATAAAGTGGACTACGATTGTTGTGTAAACTAACCTGCCCTTCTTTAGGGTATTATTTTACTATGCTTTGTTTTGCAGGGTACCCCAACAAAGATTAAGTATTCTTTATTTAAGAATGCTTAATAAAAAGAATTTGGACCTAATTGAAATTTACTTTAAATCATTCAAATTTGTTTATTTATTTGCACGATTGAGAATCTTTTTCTCCATTGCATAAAAAATGAATTTCAAATGAATTTCTTCTCTTCTGTTCAAACTTCTGAGTCTGGATAGCAAGTAGCGCTGATCGGCAGGTCTCTTTGATTATGTCGACGGATAGCCAAAGCGTCCTCCCTGTTACCGCAAACCATCCCTAATCCTTTTGGGGATGGCCCATGAGTATGCGTACCGTTGGACCCACGCGAAACTCCTTGTTTCACATGTGGTTAGGTATATCCATGCTCAAGGTTCAAGGGTCCGTTAATAAGCCAATCCTCTATTTGTGTCATAGCCTATAGAATCTATCCTTTAGGGCTGTATGCACCCAATGATGCTGAATCATTCCATTAAAAATGAATTATGTTGTGATGTTGTGCGCATTCACGCATTCATCCCTTACTTCACAAAAAAAAGGGGTCTGGAAAATGATAAAAAAGAGAATCTCAAAAAAAAAACATTCCATTTCAAAGCTGGAAAATCGCATTTTGGTCCCTGAGACTTGAAAAATTACATTTTGGTCCCTAAGACCTAGAAAATTACATTTTGGTCCTTAGGCCTAGAAATTCACATTTTGGCCCCTAAGGCCCAAAAAAATTTTTTTTTTGAGAACTTAGGGCCTTTCGAAAAGTTGAGGTGTCCAGCCCTAAGCACTCTACCTTACATATCACATCCCATTGGGTCCCATCCTAGGTGTCCTAGCATACCAACATTACCCTACCACCCCACATCACAAGGGTCAAGTCCAAATACCTTACCCATACACTACCCTACCTCACACTATCTCACATACCCTATGAAAACACCTTATATAGGATAGTCTAATCATTTTGACTATGTCCTTTCACAGGTACCCCTCCAAAGACCACCTGTACCCGAAACACCAACTGAGCTCTCGCTCACTGTTTTCCCCCCGGAGAAAATCGTTGTTTTTATTTTTGGTTTTGATATTTGTTTTGGAAAAGTGGTGACAAAACCTTTGGATATACGGTGCCGATAAATCGGTCTTATAAATCATTTTTAGTCGCCACCCATTATTTCGGCAATGGGACCGTTTTGATTTTTATTTTGTAAAAGTGACTCCATTTTAACCCATTTTATTCAAGGCCTCTTATTTTTGGTGAAACTGGTCAGGCGTACCAAGTACGATTCTAGGTAAGGGAATTGGGTACGTCGGCCCGTTGGAAGCCGACGCCCGGATAAACCAGCCTCTTTTAACCTACGATTTCTAATTGGATTTTATTTTAGAAAAACCAATTATTTAAACCCAACCCGAATAAATTGAACCGAGTTCCTATGTGGAAAATTAATTAACCGTCCCAATTAATTTCATCCATTGCATTCATCACAAATAAAGCATATCATTCACCATCCATCTATAACACATATTAAAATAAAATAAAAGACCCGCTCTTGCCTTATGGTTAAAGGCGGGCCACAAACCGAATTTAATAATATGATAAATAATAAACAAAGAGAAATAAATCCTAAAACCTCATAATCATTAATAATTAGTCGATTTGATTTGATTAAATCTTAATTTGCCCATGTTTGATCATTTTCTGAATTGAGATTAAAGTCTACTTAATAATATGAAATTAAGATGAAATAAGGAAAATATACTGAAATTTTAGGACGGTTGCGTCACGCAGGTGTTCCATAAGGAACAGTCGCGTGACGCAGCTCCCCTTATTCACATTACTGGAAATAGGTACAGTTGCGCCACGCAGCTGTTCTACGAAGAACAGTCGCGTGACGGAACTCCCAGCTGCGTGACGGAACTATTCGCGACTTATTGAAATTCCTAGTTTTATTGATTATTCATCCAAAATATCACATTAAATATAAAAGTATCCTGGGTATGCGAATAGCTGCGTCACGCAGGTGGTCCAGTCCGAATTAAAGACTTTTGGACATGAACAGTCGCGTCACGCAGGTAGTAGCTGCGTGACGCGGCTGCCCTGGTCCGCAACTACCATTCAAACTACTCTTTTTACGTGTTCTTTTTATCAACAGAGGTTTAATATAATTCAGAAACACTCAGAAATGGGCAAAATGTAGTTTAATCAAAACCAAACTAACCAAAATACTAAGAAAATGAGATTTTCACAAATAAGTAACTAAAAAAATGCAAAAGAATGGTTTAGATGATTACCTAACCCTCAGATTTGAGGATTGCATACGTTATGGTTGATCTAGGGATGAAACTTCACGATCCCAGAAATGTTCAATGCCCAATCTTAGCAATAAAACCTTTCTTTTTTTTATCTTTTCCTCTTTTTATGTCCTTTTTATATTTTCAAGCTTTCAATCTATGTGCCTAATGGCTTGATCTTCCCCAAGGTTACTCACTGGAGTCTTTGAGGGAAACCCTAGCCGCAATCGTTTTTTTTTAGTCTAAAATGCCTTAGTCTTTTTTTGAGAGAAATCCGAAAACTTCCAAAAAGTCCCGTTTTTGCTGTGTAATGCAGTATTTATATGGCTAGGGCAACAGGACAGTCGCGTCACGCGGGTATGAGCTGCGTGACGCACCCGAAAACCTGCGTGACGCGACTTACTTTTCGTACAGTTGCCGCGTATCCATACAAACAGTGCAGGCCATTGCACGGGCGCGCGCCAGAGGTGTCAACCCTGTTGGAGCTGTGTGACGCAACTAAGAGTGTCGTCACGCGGGTATTAACTGCGTGACGCAGCCCTAACACGGGTCAGATTCCTTTGGGTGATTTGATTCAATTTTTTATTCAGGCACTTCTGGTTTATTGTGAAACCTCATCCTTTGTCCTCATATCATCATTGGGTTAGGTGGAGGCATAAAACCACAGTTTTGCCCCCCCACTTTATCATTAATTGTATAAACGATTAATGTTAAAGTGGTCTATTGACGCGCCTTCTTTCAGGCAGTCCTCTCAAAGCTCAGTTTAATTGGCTTGAAAAGATCCTGAGTCAATCATCTGGTCACCTCCTAAGCTCGGTTTGATTGGCTTTGTCGGCTTCCATGTAATCTGAAGAGACATCCTCGAAGCTCGGTTTGATCGGCCCGAGAAATGTTGATTTGATAGCAAAGTCTTCGAAGCTCGGTTTGATCGGCTTGAAGAGCTTTGATCTGGCCACCCACTCAGCTCAGTTTGATCGGCTTTGTCGGCTTCCATGTAATCTGAAGAGACATCCTCGAAGCTCGGTTTGATCGGCCCGAGAAATGTTGATTTGATAGCAAAGTCTTCGAAGCTCGATTTGATCGGCTTGAAGAACTTTGATCTGGCCACCTGCTCAGCTCAGTTTGATCGGCTTTGTCGGCTCCAGTCGGTTTTGAAAAAGGCATCTTCGAGGCTCGGTTTGATCGGCCTGAAAGACATTGATTTGATAACAAAGTCTTCAAAGCTCTGTTTGATCGGCTTGAAGGACTTTGATCTGGCCACCTACTCAGCTCGATTTGATCGGCTTTGTCGGCTCTAGCCGGTCTTGAAAAGGTATCCTCGAGCCTCGGTTTGATCGGCTCGAGAGATATTGGTTTTACCCTGGTCAACTTCGCAACTCAGCATCATTGACTGGGGGAAGAAGATTTCAAACAGCTTCGCAATACATCATCACTGTTTTGAAATTATTCTGACTAGCTTCGCAATGCACCATCACTAATCAGTAGGACCTATCGGCTTCGAAAAACCATCACCGGTTGGCCTGAAAGAAATTGTTCACAAGAAAAAGAAGAGCAATGTCCGTGTACAAACAGACCTCGCTTTCTGTTAGAAAGATATTGGAACATCACATGTTCCCATGCAAAAAGTCTCATTAAGGCAAAAGGTCATGCTTTTGCCCCCCAGTTCGGAATTCCAGCCTAGAACCAAAAGCATTCACTTTTTGTAAACGCGTTATTATTATTTTTTGCGAAAGTTTTACCAAAACTTTTGGCATAAAAGACTTAACCAAAAATTTTTATCTGTATTTTCAGGCGTATCCTTTATGATATATAGTGTTTGAAAGAAAACTTACCTGAGGGTAATCTAGGCAATTTGATGCTCCTGCCTCCGGTGCAGTGAGTAGATAAAAATCACAGACGTATGCGAGTCGTATATCAACGTCGAGTTGCCAGAATGGGTCATAGTGAGCTTTTGAAATGGGCCGTGTGGGCTTGTTGGGCTCGAAAAGGGATAACAGGCCCAATGCTTCTTGTTGGGCCCAGTTGAATGGGCTTTGGCCCAGCTGGTTTTACTATAAGTAACTTCCTTCTCAATTGATTCAATTTCACTTATTCACAAACCCTAAGTGATTGGAAATTCTCTGAACCGTTCAACTGAAAAGATGTCTCAAATCTCAGAAATCCCTGCTTCTGCCTATACGCCGGAGATGGAGGTTCTTGGGGCCCTGCCCGATATTCCTACGTTCGACGGTGAGCTTGTGCCGGTGAGCCGGAACCCGCTGACCCCCGGGACGTGACCATTGCAGCTCCTTCCGTTGCCGGGTTCGGAGTTTCCAGTCCGGTACGAAACGAGTCAGATGCGTGGCTTTCGATCCGAGGTAAGTACAAAATTTCTTCAATTTTCTGTTTTTACTGCTTTTGATCCGTAACTGTAGCAATAGGACTATTTTTTACTGTTTACGCTTGCGTCGGCAGTTGCGTCACGCAGGTAGGAGTTGTGTGGCGCGGCTGTTCTTCCATGAACAGTTGCGTGACGCAGCTGTTCTTGTGGGAACAGTTGCGCGACGCGGCTGTTCGAGACGCCAGAAACCCTAGCTTGCCTTGAACCTTAGGATCAGCTTCTTTTGACTGCGTTTAGACCTTGATTTGTTAACTTTTGATTGTTGATAACTCTGGACGGCTTGATTTTGCCCTGTAATTGCACAAAAACAATACAAACGTAGTGAAACAAAGTTAAAATTAAACTGCTGCATACCTTCGACAGTTGCGCCACGCAGCTGTTCTTAGGAAGAATAGTTGCGTGACGCGACTGTTCGTCAATGAATGAGGGCCTCGAACAGTTGCGTGACGCGGCTAGAGAGATGCGTGGCGCGGCTTTGTGGTCGCGTGACGCATCCGTTCTTGGAGCCACATATATTGAACAGTTGCGTGATGCGGCTGTAGAGTGGTATGACGCAAGTGCTGAGATGCGCTACGCAGCTGTGCTTCTGATTGCGCAACTTGGGTAAAGCTGCGTGGCGCGACTCTATAGACGCGTGACGCGACTGGGAGCTGCGTGACGCAGCTATGGTTCCAACCAAAACTCGAGTTTTTGTTTCTCCTGTCATAGAAGAAAATGAACAATTATCAGTCTTATATTTATTGAAATTGAAATTTTCTTACAGGTTAATCTGGGCAAGGCCCGCTCAGGCGGATCGGCTACTAATGCTTCTGCTTTCTGGGATCTGCTAGACCCTCCTATGCGAGCTCGAGTTGTCCCTGCAGGTTTCGGGGATTACGCCGCCGGATTGCGCCGCACACAGCCTCGTTTCCCGCCCACTATGCGATATGCATTGATGGAGCGGTGGAACGACTGCACGCACACTTTCGTGCTCGGGTTTGGAGAGATGACCCTCACTCCCGCGGATTATGCTGCTATCACCGGCTTACGCTTCACTGGTCCGGTTCCTCCACTAGACGCTCGGTACCAGACAGCTGCTATCGGAGCCCAGCTATTCCGTTCCCTCCTCGGTGTCACGATGCAGACCCGATACACCGTGCAGGGGTGTATGTCTTACGAGACAGTCTTTCGGTTCTAGGCCGAGAGGATTAGGACCCGGTTGGAGGCTTGGCGAGAGTTGCTAGAGGATGTCCGACCTGCTGCTCCTGCGTATACTCGCGAGGAGAGGGACCAGGCTGCTCGGTCCTTCTTGTTCTACATCATTTCTTCGCAGCTACTATGCACCTCCCAGAATAAGGGAGACCCTGCGATGCTGGCGTGTCTTCGGGATCTGAGCCAGGTCGGGTCCTTCGACTGGGCCACACTTGGTTTGGCTCATCTTTATCACGGTCTGGACGTCTGGACCCGTGGTAGCGGTGAGTTGAACTGGCTGTTCATCCGGCCTTTGGAGGTAACACACTTTCATTCTTACCTTTTCTTCTTTTCTTCTTTGATCCGTCGTTCTCAATTGTTCAACTAACTGATGTTATTTTCTGTCTTTGTTACAGGTGTGGTCTTACGAGTACTGTATTTATCCTGGCGGTCCCAGCGGTGACTCTCCGATCGAGTCTAGGAGGATTCCTCGTTATCTGGCCCACTGCCATCACACTTATGCCAGTGGCGAGGATTTGGAGTACTGGCGGAGCTTCCTTAACGATCGGGAGTTGTCCGATGTGAGTACAGAAAGAATCTCTGAATCTGTAGCTTGTCTCTTTCTTTATTCTAACACACTACTAATGATGACTTCTTATCATCTTTTGCAGCTATCTTTAGAGCCATGGGACTGTGAGGCCTGGAGGACCTATCCGGGCCGGGAGGTGGCTGAGTTGCATACCCGGTCGAGGCTGCTGCTGCGAGGCTACTGGGCCGACCGGTACTTCCTTGGAGAGCGGGTTTTTGACACTCCGATAGCCCCAGCATGACGGAGAGTGCCTCATGCCCCTCCCCGGCATATGTGTCTGCTGGAGGGCTTGACCCGAGAGGACCTGGAGATAGAGTATAGAGGCTTCTCGGCGAACGATTTCCTGTCCGCCGGTGATTTTCCTACTTACTTTGCCTCTCGGATGCAGGCTCGACTTCCCGAGGTTCTCAAGTACATTCAGGTAACTCATCTGACCTTCAACCTCGTTTACTGTTACTACTCCTCCTCTTTTCTTGTCTCAACTTACTGATGGTATTACTTTCTTTGTAACTGAATGTAGGAGCGGAAGACACACAAGACCGCAGCTCACTACCGGGCTGAGGCAGCAGCTGAAGCCGGTGGCGTGGCGGCTCCGACCGGACCAATCGGTGTGGTATTGGGCGATGTCCCATTTCCGCCGGGTATGGAGGTGGTGTTGGATCCTGGCCTTGGCTTGGGATCTGGCATCATTATTCCTGCTGACCTGCGGCAGGCTCCTCCTCTAGTACAGTTGGACCCTGAGCATACCACACATGTAAGTTATAAACGGAATGTACAAAGTTAGAAGTATTTTACCTGAATATCCTTTTTAATGGATTTTTATTGTTTGCAGGTGCCGGCTCAGAGGTACCAGGAGATCTGCCAGCGGTTCGGCTTTGCCCGATCCTACATCGGCCGACTCTACTCCGAGCGACATGAGCTGGTATGAATTTTACACATTTCTACCTTTTGCTTCTTATTATTTTGGTAAACTTTCTTACACATGCTTGTCTTTACAGGAGCTGGAGAATGGGAGGCTGCGGAGGCATCAGTCCCGCCAGTCCAGTGCCGTGAGCCAGCTTCAGGCGGAGGTGGAGCGGCTTCGGACGAGGCTAGAGGTTGAGGGCATCCCGCTCGACTCTTCTGATGAGGATGAGGATGGCTCTTCTTCTGACGACGGGCCACCATCGCCACCCCCTCTGACTGTCGCTGGTCCTAGTCGTAGGCGGCGGTAGTCTTGTTGCATGTCTCCTTCATTTTTGGACATTTTGAACATTTTTGAGTTTTCTATTCATTTATTTTTTGTGATTGTACAATTATATCAACATTTTATGATATTATTTACATCTTTTTACAACACTTGGCTTTTATTACTTTATCATGTGTGTTTATGTTTTGTAACTGTGAATTCTTGTTCCTGTAAAAACAAAACACGAACACAACACCAAATACAAAATAGCGATGTACCATTTATTCATTAGAATGGTTCACCTTATTAGCAGTCAGTAAATCGATTTATTGTAAATGAATAAATGAAATGAAATGAATAAAGAATAAAATAATAGACTTAACAAGGAACATGATAAAAAAAAATCACTTTCTAAACAGAAAGCATACTATAGTACTTACCTGATGGGACGGTCCACTCAGTGAATGCGGACGTAATGGCTCAACCACCCTTTCTCAGTTAATGCGATCATAAAGACTCAACTTCCTTATTGTACAGGCCGTCCTTCTTATTGATCAATGCAGGTTTGAATGCTTACCGACCCGAATGGACTATTCAGGATTGTCCTTTCAACTATCTCTGACGATGACTATTAAATTGAGTGATGATGATGTTTCGCCCATCGGTTTCTTCACTTTCCTATAAATATAAGTTTCGCTTCGCACCTCCTTCCCATCCAGTGTCCAAAGCACATCGATTTCTTAAGTGACTTTCTTCCATGGCCTTCAGAAGCCAAGTCTCATCTTTTGTCCAATCCATTTCTGACGACCTATGGCAAATTCCTCCTATGGATCAACTTGCCTGGTTAAGATATTTCAAAGACCTAAAACCTAACCATGGCTTCTTGTCTTGGCTCGTTACTCATTTCAATCCGAACACCATGGTTTTCCGGTTTGAAGACTCTGAAGTAACTCCGACCTATGAGGAAATGTGCGCCGTGATGGATCATCATCCTGAGCAAAATGAAACCTCGGCCTTGCCCCCAGGTCCTAGGTATGATCTAGCTGAGATCGTGGCCTTGTGCCCGGTTTACCTTCCCGATGGTATAAACGTGGATCAAGGTCTTCCTTTGGAACCTTTCTTGAACAGAGTTTTGTCCACTGATCTAGATCTACCCTAGATCCGAGCTTGCTGCTTCTTGCTGCTGAATGTGTATGCCATGAAGAACCGTCAACCCGGAATTGGAGATTTTCGACTTCTGACCGTTGTTCGTGACATGCAATTGTACCATCGTACCGTCTTCATGATGATCATGGGAGAAACAATGTGTTGGGTCAAGGATATTGCCCTTCACATTACTGACTTCAATATTCATCACCGCGGCTGTCCATTACTATTGCAAGCCTGGGCTCTGGACAAATTAAGCCTGATTCCTACAGTTCCAACTCGCTTGATTCCAACTTATGGACCTGCTGTTTTTCAATCTCGATCTCGGAGACGCTTCGATTTTGATGGTAACCCTATTATTCGGTGGACCTGTCCTTGGTGGAGAATTAGACTGGCCACGATTGGAAGCATGAATCTCAATTATGTGTTGTATGCCAGTCTAGACCGTTCCATGGCCTATTTCCCAGATAGGATCAGTCGTCAGTATGGGATGATACAGCGTGTTCCCCGAGCCCACAACTTCGAGAGCGGTCTGATAACATCACATCTGTTGACTAATTTGGCCGATCGTTGGCAAAGTCGAAACACCGTGCATTTGGATGAAGGAATGATGCAGGATACTGTGACACCTGCATATGCCGACTGGTTCTTTACCCCGCAATGATGTCACGGTTTGTGAAGGTTGACCTTTGCTGATAGGCCTCCTCAAAATAAATTGTTGTTTGTTGTTTTTCTTTTGCGTTCAAGCCATGAGCTTTTATCTAAATGTATCTGCTTTTCTTTTAATCAATGGCCTTGATGATTCTGTCTTTATTAATTCCTGCACATATGGACAATGAAAGACAACAAAACTTTTCTTTCGAAATTATTTGCTGTGTTAGTCATTTGGGGCTTCTGCCCTTGGGTTAATAAATGAAAACTCATAAAGTAAAAATTATTCTGTAAAAAAAAAAAAAAACAAAAGCTTATGTTTGGAAACAACAAAGAATGGAGTAATTGTATTATTACCTGCACAAATCAAATAAAAATAATATATGCAACTCCTTTATGTATGCATGGACTTATGCAAGTGCTAAGGTTTATTCATGGTTTTATATTGATCTTTCCAGGGAAATCACTGAGAAAATGGTGTTCGTCCCTCTGATCACTGTCTCTTTTTTTTTAAAAAAAAAAGTTCAATGTTTAGGCAGGGCCAACAGCCAGGACACTTCACACCAAGTGAGTCGATCTTTGTTTAAATAAACAGAGAGGAAGGTCTTGCATTCTTCGACCGTAATTCCAGGACAAAAACAAAAATTTTAAAGCACACATCCTTTATTAATCTTACTTCCTTTCAACATTATACAGAAGTAAAGAAAGTTTATTCCAACACAATGGTCATTTGCTCTAACTATTTGATTTCCTATTCCCCTTCAGGTCAAGTTGATGGCGCTTGAGTAACCAATCACTAGTTTGTCACGAACACATGGCATGAATTCTGCATTTAAGCTAAGCACCACGCGTTAATCCCAAGATTTTACTATCATTATTTTGCATTTTTTTTTTACATGCTCTAACTTTTGCCTAGGCCGCCCTTGCGGGTTTTCAACCTAGCGAGCTCATTTCTTGCCTAAGCCGCCCTTTTCGGGTTTTCAACTTAGCATTTTTTTTTTAATTTTTTTTTTTGAAATCATCATCTCAGACATAAAATCTTTTTATTTGATCTTGATTGATAATTCGATTGACAGGCTCTCCTTCCATAGTGACTAATTCGACGGCGCCTTTAGGTAGTAGCTTCTGAATTCTGAACGGCCCATGCCAGTTGGGTTTGAATTTCCCACCAGGATGATGTTGGGCTTCATGATCCAATAACCTGATCAACACCAAATCTCCATTCTTTAAAGCCTTTGGATGTACCCGCTTGTTGTAGAAACGAGCAGTCCTCCTTTTTCTCATCTGATCCTAGAATCGAGCATTCAGTCTTCTTCCGTCTAAGAGTGCCAGATCTTCATACCTCTTCTTGACCCATTCTTCTTCGGTCAGACCAGCTTCTACCAAAACTCTGAGAGACTTCTTTTCGAGCTCTACCGGTAACACTGCCTCCATCCCGTATACCAATTCAAAGGGGGAAGCTCCGTTTACTGCCTTGAAGGTAGTGCGATGCCCCCAGAGCGTGAAAGGAAGTTTCTCAGCCCAGCTTCTATACCTTTCGCACATCTTTGACAGGATTCTTTTGATCTCCTTATTTGCAGCTTCTACTGCACCATTGGCCTAAGGGCGATAAGGAGAAGAATGGTGATGCTCAACCTTGTATCTATAAAGCAATTGGCCAACTTCTGCTTGAAAATGAGAACCATTATCTATAACTATGTGATGGGGAACGCCATAGCGACAGAAAATGTTCTGTTCAATAAATCTTGCCACGTGCTTGGCAGTTAAGATTCTGTAAGATTGAGTCTCGATCCATCTAGAGAAGTAGTCAACTGCAACCAATATATACTGATGACCGTTGGATGCTGCAGGTGAAATTTTACCTATGACGTCTATGCCCCATGCAGAAAAAGGCCACGAAGGAGTTGTCGGATGGAGTTCAACGACAGGTAAGTGGCTCCTATTGTCGTGATATTGGCAAGCTTTGCAACGGCGCACATACTGGACACAATCGCCTTCCATATTCATCCAAAAATAACCTTGCCTCATGATCTTTCTTGCTAAACTCATACCGCTTAGATGAGTACCACAGACTCCTTCATGAACTTTTCTCATTATATCCTCTCCTTCTGTCTCGCTCATGCATTGCAGCAACATCCCATCCCAGGTTTTCTTATAGAGTTCGCCATCGGCTAGGACATAGTGTAGAGCCATTTTCCTTAAGACAGCACGATCTTCTTTCGTCGCATCGTCAGAAAAAGTACCATCTTTCATATACCTCAGGATATCCGTAAACCAGGGTTCTTCCTCTGACTCCACCTGATGCATGTAATGTTCTTGATAGCACGGGATATTGGCTGTGGTAATGATAAATGGCTTCTTCGGAACTTTGCTTAAATCCTGCCAAGCCGACGCTAAGTTTGCCAAGGCATCTGGAATTCTGTTATAAGTTCTTCCTATGTGAGTGAAAGTGATCTTGTCAAATAGTGCTGCCTTCTTCAACAAATACTCAACATAGGGTTTCAATCTTTCTTCTTCTACCTTCCATCTCTCGTTGGCGTGCTCAATAACCAGTAAAGAATCTCCTATTACTTCGACCTCCTTAGCGCCTGATGCAAGAAGAGCTTCCATTCCCATGATGCACGCTTCATATTCTGCCATGTTGTTAGTGACCGGGAACAATAGTCTCTTGCACATGGTTGTAACTTCGCCATTGGGTGCTTCTATAACAATACTAGCCCCAGCTCCGTTTCTGTTGGCTGATCCATCAAAGTATAATCTCCAAATTCCTGTGTCGATATTCAGCAAATGTTCATCCGGAAACTCCAATTCCCAAGATTCGTCGTCCGTCACAGGGTTTTCTGCTAGGAATTCCACCACTGCTTGACCTTTGACCGTCTTTTTCGTTACAAACTCCGCATCCACACTAGACATTTGAATCAACCACTTAGACAACCGTCCCTCTAGAGTAGGCGTTCTCTGCAAATACTTCAGTGGATCGATCTTGGAGACAAAAGTGACCTTGAAAGAATCAAAATACGACCTCAGTTTCTTTATCGACCACACTACTGCCATGCATGTTTTCTCAATCAGATTGTATTTCTCTTTGATAGGCAACAATTTCTTACTGATGTAGTAAATGGCTTTCTCTACTCCAGCGGTATCCGGCTGTACCAACATCGCTCCCACTCCTGCATCTTCTATAGATAGGTACAAGATCAAAGGTTCTCCTGGTCTTGGTGAACTAAGCACCGGTGGATTCATCAAGTATTTCTTTATATGGTCAAAGGCTTTCTGGCAATCTTCATTCCACTTGACTGGCTGATTCTTTTTCAGTAATTTGAAAATTGGAGCACGGGTGATGGATAACCTTGAAATGAACATGCTGATGTACTGAATCTTACCCAGGAAGCTTCTCACCTGCCGTTCTGTTCTTGGCGGCTCCATATCCTGGATGGCTTTTATTTTATCCAGGTCAACCTCAATCCCGTTAGGTCCTACCACAAAACCTAACAATTTTCCCTTAGTCACTCCGAATACACACTTCTTGGGATTAAGTCTCAAATTGTACTGTTTGACCCGCGCGAAGAACTTCTCCAGCATCTCTACATGTTCTTCTTGTGTTTTTGTCATGATCACCATATCATCTACATACACTTCCAATCCTTTATGGATCATATCATGAAATAACGTAGTAGCCATCCTCTGATATGTTGCCCCGGCGTTCTTTAGTCCAAACGGCATCACTCTATAGCAAAATGTTCCGAAGTCTATGGTGAAAGCGGTCTTATGCTTATCCACTAAAGCCATCAATATTTGATTATATCCTAAAAACCCGTCCATGATAGAATAACATCCCATCCCAGCAGCACTGTCTATCAAAACATCTATGTGTGGAAGTGGAAAGTCATCCTTAGGCGAGGCTTTGTTCAGGTCCCTATAGTCGACACAGACCCTTACCCTGCCATCTTTCTTCAACACTGGGACTATATTTGCCAACCACTCCGGATAGTGTACTACTTCCAAGAATCCTGCATCCAGCTGCTTCTGGACTTCAGCTTTGATCTTGTCCTGCCATTCTGGTCTGACCCTTCTCCTTTTCTGCTTTACTGGCTTAATACTCGAATCAGTAGGAATGAAGTGCTCTGCTATTGATCTGTCAATCCCTGGCATGTCCGCGTAGCTCCAGGCAAATACCTCTGAGTTTCTTTTGATACATTCTTGAAGGTCCTGTCTGAGCTCAGATTTGAAGTCTGATCCGATTTCAATTATTTTAGGATCTTTGGTGATGCTTAAGTTAAATGCAAAATTATGCAATGCGTTTATGTCAAATATGCGAGTGGTATAATCAATGCCATGAACGTGACAATCAGGAAAACAAGAAAACAAATAGTCAAAGTTCACTTCCATTGATTGAAATAAAAGAGGAAAACCATCCATATTGTTCTCAAAACAAGCATCAGAAAAACAAAACACAGGGTTAACTGCCTGTTCAATACATTCATTACAAGTATCTTTTATGGCCTGGATCACTTCGTCGACATCTGCGCCTTCTTCTTCTTCCGCCGTGGTAGCTTCTTTCTTGGTCTTTCCCTGCTCTATCGCCTTCTTTGCCTTCCTCTCTGCCTCTTCGACATCTTCAGCAGCTAGAACAGATTGGAGGATCCATGCCTTGGCCTTCTGCTCTTGCACTGACTTGGAAGCTTCATGCCCAATCCCCAAAAAGTCTTCAAACTCAGATATCTTCTTTGACCAATCAGATTCAGTACTTGCTTCTGTCATGCATACCATGAACGTGGTTCCATCCACCAGCTGTTCCAAAGAAGGCTCGGGCAACTTGATCAGCTTCTCTTCATAATCGGTCATAAATATCTCTAAGCCGGGATATGTTTTTCCTCTGCTCTGAAATTCCTCTTCAGCTTGTGGAACAAAGAAAATCTGATTCAAATTTGACCCTCTGACCGGAGATCGAATCTCATATCTTTCTTTCTTTCTACTTTCAAAATACCCCAGCTCGCGCTTGTCTTGCTGCCCGGCCCAAACCTTTGCCGTACTGCCAATTCATCTTCTTCATCATCTTTCTAGAAAAAGGACTCATGCTGTTTACTGCACTCTTGCTCTTGGTGATGGATACATCAATCACTGCCACTTGGAAGCCTGATAACGGTACCGCCAGTTCTAGACCTTCCACTGTAGCCACATTAAGATCCTCCTGTGCGTTAACGGTTACCACGTCTGTACCCCACGGGATTTTTACTTTTCTGTGCAGAGTGGATGGAACCGCACCTAGGGGATGGAGCCACGGCCTTCCTAACAAAAGAGCATAGTTGGCTAGGATGTCAAGCACAACCACGTCTACCCAACTTTCCACTGCCCCTGTGGATATCTTTGCTTTGAAAGTCCCTTTTGCATTCCGCATAGTGTTATCATAAGCCTTGACCACCATGTTTGACGGCTCAAGCTCTGACTCTTCAATTTTAAATTTGGACAGCATTTTCAACGGACATACGCACAGTGCGGACCCATTATCCACCATCACATTCCTATTATCTCGTCCATTGACGGCAATTTGAATATACAGTGGCTTACAGTGGTTCCTTCCTTCTGGTGGGAGGTCTGAGTCAAAGAAAGTGACTTCGCCTATCCTCCGCTGTAGCACATTGATCATATCAACACTTTGAATTCGAGCCGGCACTCTGACGAAAGTCATAGCTTCAAGTAAAGCTTATCTGTGCTCCTTAGATGCTATCAGCAAATCCCATATCGAAATGTCTGCTCTGGTTCTTTGTAATTGACTCAGCACCGAACTGGTAGTTACCCCATTAAGCGTCTTGTTCTGACTACTTTCTCCCATCTCAGCAGTCTTCTTCTGCCCTTTAGCTATCTCTTCCTCTTTCTTCTTTTCACTCGGCTCTTCTCCGCCCTTCTCTGTCATTCTCTTCTTCGTCCCGTCAACAGTAATCCCTTTTCCCTTAGTGTGCATACTGCTCTCGGGATTATACACTCGCTCACTGCGGGTCAAGCTCTGAACACCTACTTCATTCACTTCTTCTTCACTGCTATAATACCATTGTTCTTCTTGATCGACCAAACTCTTTTGAATGGCCAGCTGGAGTTGCTCATCTTCATCTTCCGGCACGTCGCCTACCTTCACAGTGATACTTTTCTCGATTTCAATCTTCACTGGCACCTTCTCTTCCTCATCACTGCTACAGTCGTCCCATATGTTCAACATGGCGCACATCCGCTCTTCCCATTCTGCTTCAGCTAATACCACTTCTTCTGGTAACCCGCTCCCAATCGCATTGACCGATCCACCCGACTGAGACTTACGAGGCGGGTAATTGTACTGATATTGAGGAAGCGGATTATTCTTGGTGCTTGGCTTGCTCTTTTCCGAAGGCTTAGTAATTTTTCCACTGTCAATCAAATCTTGAATATCGTGCCTTAATTTGAAACATTCATCAGTTGAATGCCCTTTGCACTGATGGTAATCACAATTTCGGTCCATATACCTCCCTCGCACGGGTTTAGTCGGATCGACTGGCAGCTTCGACAACACCCCGTTCTTGATACAAGATCTCAGTACTGTTCTCAAAGGTCTTCCTAAGTCAGTGAACTCTCTCCTAGTTCTCTCATTAACTGCACCTATTACGGCATTACTGGTTCCTGACTGATTCTGATTACTGATTCCGGCAACTCTATCACCATATGAAGTCTGGTAGTTACCAAACCCTCTGTTCTTCTTCTTTTCTTCCTTGTACAATTCTTCGATGTTTAAACCGGCACTTTGAACCAAGGAAAAATCGGTGAGAGGCTGAGTTAACATTCTTTCCTTGAAGAAGGGTAACAAGCTCCTACTGAAGATTCTGATCAGTTCTTTGTCCTTTGGCCTTGTCTGAACTCTATACAGCTTGGTCCTCCACCTTCTGTAGTAATCAGAAAAGCTTTTGTCCTTCCCTTGTCTCAAACTCTCCAAATCACGCAAACTGAACTCATCACTCTCTTCAGTCTTGAAATGTTTGAGAAAAGCTGTCTGCAGTTTGATCCAATTCTTCTGAACCTCCTCGTCTAAACCGTCATACCACCTCCGATAGTCCTTGTGTAGTGTCTGCGGGAATGCTCGTAAAACATCTTCCTCGTTGTACCGGTTCATTTGGGATACTCGGAGAAATTCAGACAAGTGAGAACGAGGATCATTATCTCCTTCAAATATAGAATGCTTGAAGGTTTTGAAAGAAGCCGAGCTGGTCGGGTGCAGGACATACTCAGTTATGTGAAAATTGGTGGCCGGGTCTTTCTCCTTTACTGCCGCCATCTTGTCGAACCTTTCTTTCAGATCGGCGAGTTGCTTGAGCATATCACTTTCGACTGGGACAGTGTTTCCCACGGAAGCCTGATTACTTGACACAGGTTCCGGGATCGGTCTCTCTTCAGCCATAGGTTGGCTACCCGAAGGGGGAGTATTTTGATTTTGGGCCCTGTCCTGAGCAAGAGCCGCAGCCACAATTTGAGCAATGGTCCTTATCTGAGCTTCAGAAAATCCGGTCTCATTTTCTGTGTTATCCACCATTTCTGCTGGATCTGAATCGGATTCTGAATCTGATGAAATGGACTGATTCACGGAGCTGACTGGAGCAAATTCGGGGATTGGGGATGTTCTGATTAAACGCTGACCGGGGTGCCGATTCCAAACTCTCAAAGTAGTTTCCCGGGAAGGATCAATTCTGACAAAAAAAAAATTCTGAATTACAGAGGGTCCTGCATGTATGCATGTGAAAATGAGAGCACATAGGATGGAGAATGCATTTCTAATGCGCTAAAACCGATATGGAAATAAGATCTCGATTTCAACGACCGGATCAAAAATTCGATATAAATAATGTATCAATAACTTATTTTGTATTTGAACATTTCAAGCATTATCTGTTGTCAATCGTTCCTTTTGGATCTACGGTTGACTATTTTCTCTCGAATCCCTAACTTTTGCCTCGGAATGAAAGGATTTCCGAGCGGGATTTTACTTTTGTCGTTTATTATTTTTATATCCTTACTTTTTGCCTTGGAACATATGGTCCCAAGCAGGATTTTCTTTTATTTTGTTACAAAATTTTATAATCTCTCACTTATTTTCAGATAATGCGAGAAATGTTGAAATACAAAGGAACTGCAACCCCCTTATAACTCCCTTTTCTTTTGGGTATTAGTTCACTATAAGTAATTGTATTATATTATTCGTAACGAATTTGAAATCCGGTCTCAAAATCAAGGTCAAGTGTCCATACCGAACATTAGCTCATATTAATGCATGGCTGAAAAGGAAGGTGTTACATGGTGCATGAATGTCACAACATATGTACAATTTATATGAAACAGGGGAATGGGAGTTGGGAAATGCATGCCTTCCAACCTTATTCCTCCCACAAACGGATTCCATTGGTATAAATTCCGACATCTGTTTCCTAGGTTTTGGTCTAATCTCGACAACCAACAGGGGGTTTTGAGATTGGCGATATAAGCTCTCGGAAATGAATGCGGCATTTCAACAGCAGATAGAATCGGGTGTACCTTAGGGGAAATAACTAAGGTTTTGAACTACGTGCATGGGCTTCGGTCTCATTGGGCTGAACAAGGTCTGGGTTCCGCAAACAGGATTCGGGCTTTGTTGGGCCTACTCCTTTTAACGCACCTTTAAGGTACTAGGCTTGCGGTTGGTAGTAATGTTAATTCTCGAATGGATGCACCTAAATCGCATGGTCTAGGCTAGATCCACTGTCAAACTTAACACCAGTACCGAAGGGTGATACGGGTAGAATGAGGTGAGAAGAGAGAAATGCAAGTGAATGCAAAAAACCTAGAAAGAGAAAGGAAAGCAATTAAACACATATGGACGATCAATAATTTTCCATCGGCTTTTTCTAACCAATTTTTATTTAGAAATGGTAGGCTTTTAGAGTCAATTCCTAATTGCAACCACTACATTGTTTATTAAAAAAAACAACCGGGGATTAGTGGGTTCAAAATCCCCAGTGAAGTCGCCAAACTGTTTTCCCCCCGGAGAAAATCGTTGTTTTTATTTTTGGTTTTGATATTTGTTTTGGAAAAGTGGTGACAAAACCTTTGGATATACGGTGCCAATAAATCGGTCTTATAAATCATTTTTAGTCGCCACCCATTATTTCGACAATGGGACCGTTTTGATTTTTATTTTGTAAAAGTGACTCCATTTTAACCCATTTTATTCAAGGCCTCTTATTTTTGGTGAAACTGGTCAGGCGTACCAAGTACGATTCTAGGTAAGGGAATTGGGTATGTCGGCCCGTTGGAAGCCGACGCCCGGATAAACCGGCCTCTTTTAACCTACGATTTCTAATTGGATTTTATTTTAGAAAAACCAATTATTTAAACCCAACCCGAATAAATCGAACCGAGTTCCTATGTGGAAAATTAATTAACCGTCCCAATTAATTTCATCCATTGCATTCATCACAAATAAAGCATATCATTCACCATCCATCTATAACACATATTAAAATAAAATAAAAGACCCGCTCTTGCCTTATGGTTAAAGGCGGGCCACAAACCGAATTTGATAATATGATAAATAATAAACAAAGAGAAATAAATCCTAAAACCTCATAATCATTAATAATTAGTCGATTTGATTTGATTAAATCTTAATTTGCCCATGTTTGATCATTTTCTGAATTGAGATTAAAGTCTACTTAATAATATGAAATTAAGATGAAATAAGGAAAATATACTGAAATTTTAGGACGGTTGCGTCACGCAGGTGTTCCATAAGGAACAGTCGCGTGACGCAGCTCCCCTTATTCACATTACTAGAAATAGGTACAGTTGCGCCACGCAGCTGTTCTACGAAGAACAGTCGCGTGACGGAACTCCCAGCTGCGTGACGGAACTATTCGCGACTTATTGAAATTCCTAGTTTTATTGATTATTCATCCAAAATTTCACATTAAATATAAAAGTATCCTGGGTATGCGAATAGCTGCGTCACGCAGGTGGTCCAGTCCGAATTAAAGACTTTTGGACATGAACAGTCGCGTCACGCAGGTAGTAGCTGCGTGACGCGGCTGCCCTGGTCCGCAACTACCAATCAAACTACTCTTTTTACGTGTTCTTTTTATCAACAGAGGTTTAATATAATTCAGAAACACTCATAAATGGGCAAAATGTAGTTTAATCAAAACCAAACTAACCAAAATACTAAGAAAATGAGATTTTCACAAATAAGTAACTAAAAAAATGCAAAAGAATGGTTTAGATGATTACCTAACCCTCAGATTTGAGGATTGCATACGTTATGGTTGATCTAGGGATGAAACTTCACGATCCCAGAAATGTTCAATGCCCAATCTTAGCAATAAAACCTTTCTTTTTTTTATCTTTTCCTCTTTTTATGTCCTTTTTATATTTTCAAGCTTTCAATCTATGTGCCTAATGGCTTGATCTTCCCCAAGGTTACTCACTGGAGTCTTTGAGGGAAACCCTAGCCGCAATCGTTTTTTTTTTAGTCTAAAATGCCTTAGTCTTTTTTTGAGAGAAATCCGAAAAGTTCCAAAAAGTCCCGTTTTTGCTGTGTAATGCAGTATTTATATGGCTAGGGCAACAGGACAGTCGCGTCACGTGGGTATGAGCTGCGTGATGCACCCGAAAACCTGCGTGACGCGACTTACTTTTCGTACAGTTGTCGCGTATCCATACAAACAGTGCAAGCCGTTGCACGAGCGCGCGCCAGAGGTGTCAGCCCTGTTAGAGCTGCGTGACGCAACTAAGAGTGCCGTCACGCGGGTATTAGCTGCGTGACGCAGCCCTAACACGGGTCAGACTCCTTTGGGCGGTTTGATTCAATTTTTGATTCAGGCACTTCTGGTTTATTGTGAAACCTCATCCTTTGTCCTCATATCATCATTGGGTTAGGTGGAGGCATAAAACCACGCGTCAACACTCACAAGTCCAGCAACCCCGATTGCACCAATGGCATCACTGTCTGACATGTAAAATCTCATGGAACAACTCGAAGCCAGAATAGAGACTAGAATGAATGAGGCATTAGCTGCCCAGAGAACTGGCCTAATAGCTGAACTAGGTAGTGGTAATGGAAATGGGGCTTCAGCCGGGGGAAGCAGACCTGCTGCCTCCAATCAGGGACCCGGTGCTGCACCGATGTCCTCAAACCCTGTCCTGGATGACATGCCCTCTGGAACTGCTTTTGAGCTGGAAGCTCAGAAAATGAGAGAGAAGCTAGAATTGTTGGAAAAGTCTATTACTGCCCTCAAGACACACAAGGAAGTGGTGGACATGGACTCCTTATCCTTGTTCCCCGAAGCAAGATTACCTACAAAATTCAAGATGCCTAACATGGACAAGTTTGACGGAACCACTTGTCCCAAAACGCACCTGAAAATGTATGTGGGTGCCCTCAACCCGTTTGGCCTGAACAGCGAGCTCCTTGCTCAGTTGTTTCAGCAATCTTTGACTGGTGCTGCATTAAGATGGTTTGTAAGCTTGGATCGTTCCAAAATAAAGAATTGGGAGGACATATGCAATGCTTTCAACACGTAGTATCATTATAATATCGAAGTGGATGTTACCCGGAGCGAGCTGGAAACCACTAAACAAAAGAACAATGAGCCCTTCTCCTCGTTCCTTTCGAGGTGGAGAGCCAAAGCTGCTCAAATGATCAACCGACCCTCTGAACAGGAACAAGTTGACATAATAATCAAGAATTTACTGCCTGTCTACCAGTCACAACTTCAAACACAGTACTTGCCTACGTTCCAATCGCTCATTGCGACTGCAACTAAGGTGGAAGACTTAATCCAGTTGGGTCAACTCAAAGAAGACTCATACAAGAAGCAGAATCATGCTGGACTTTGAAAAACTGCCTACAAGACCTGGTTGACAATGGGTCCATCATCCCCAAGAGCAAGCTAAATATCAACCAATCCCTTGCCTAACCATGGGACTAATGCAAAAGAAAATTGCTGAACAAGAATCTTTTGATCCTTTCGAACTTTTCTTAGAAATGAATGAAGTTTGTGTCTGAGAAGGTTGAGATCAAACCTCCAAAAGAACAAAGGAATTGTTCACGACCAACAACAACCCGTCTGATCGATTTAAGCATCGAGAAGAACAAAGTCACTATAGTCAATCCCATCCTAGTCCATCACAGTCCACCCAGAGTCTATCTTTTAGGGTCTCGTTTTTCTTTTCATTTGCATTTCCATTCAAGTTTTCATTTGTAAATCTAAGTGTCTTTTGTACACAAATTTTGTCTTATCAATAAAAAGTGATCAGTTTACGTTCCAATCATGTTTATACTCTTTCCCTATCCTTTCCTGTGAAAGCACAAAAAAAAAAATCGAAAAAAATAATGATAAAAAATTAAAAAAAAATGATGATAAAAAAAAAAGATAATAAAAATTGGCAAAGAAAAATGCATTCATTTGCTCTGCATCAATCAAAATTGGGGGCATCCTAAGAAGCACCATTAAAGGGGAAGTTTTGAAGGGTAATCATGGAAAGGATCCAGCAAAGGGTACGCAAGACTTCAAACAGTACCGAGGTAAAGCCGATTGAAGGGGTTAGGGCCAGAATGGTTTCTCCAAAAACCTAGGAATGGAAGATGCTCCGACAGAGAGGTGTCTGAATCTTGAGCTTAAAAGCGACAGAATAAAGAAGTTATTGGGTTGGGTCTGCACGAAGTCGCAATGCTATCCATACATCTCAGAATCAAGTTGCCTCGAAATTCTTTATGGAGAGGCTGCTTCTAAGCAAGCAAAAGGAAAAATGGGACAAAAGGAACCCCTAGTCAAAAGGAAGCAAACAAAGCAAGAAAAAAAATGGGTCAAAAAGGAACTTCTTCATAAAAGAAAGAAATCAAGGACAAAGCTAAAGGAAATCAAGATGTCAAAAATGGGTCAACTGCAAGCTCTCCATTAAATTCAAGCCCATCAAGGGTAGATGACAAATCATTTCAGCCATAAGGACAAAGACCAAGCGGCCGCTCACATTTTGAAAAAGCAAGTTAAAAGAAGCAGTCATTTCCACAAATTGGATGACAACAAAGACCTTGAAAATCAAGCGCCAAGCATGGCACAAGTACAAGTGTCCTTATAAACAAGGATCATTTCTCAAAACAAGGAAAAGGAAGAGTCTCCTCAAAATTCCTTATAGAGAGGAGAACCATTGAGGAAATAAGTTTCAAATTCAGAGGAAGATAAAGTTCAAGAAAAGGGATCAAATTAACCTCAAGAATTCAAACATGGCGAAGCCACAAACTCAAAGCATAAAAGCTTCTTCAACACTCAAGCCACTCAAGTTACCACCACAATGTGGGCATTCAAAACTCTTTTTGATGAATACAAGTCATATTTCAGTCAACCAGTGGTAAAACCACTACAAAGTCAGATTCGCCTAGGGTCATCACTATCATACGAGCTCGAGTCAATAAGTTGATTCAACATCATCAAAGTCGGGAATGAATCCCGTAAAGACATCAAGCCGGGAAGAAATCCCGCGAAGAAATCAAGTCAGAAATGAATTGTGCATCAACATCAAGTCGGGAAGGAATCCCGCAAAGACATCCAGTCGGGAAGGAATCCCGCAAAGACATCCAGTCGGGAAGGAATCCCGTAAAGACATCAAGCCGGGAAGGAATCCCGCGAAGAAATCAAGTCAGAAATGAATTCTGCATCAACATCAAGTCGGGAAGGAATCCCGTAAAGACATCAAGTCGGGAAGGAATCCCGTAAAGACATCAAGCCGGGAAGGAATCCCGTAAAGACATCAAGCCGGGAAGGAATCCCGCGAAAAAAATCAAGTCAGAAATGAATTCTGTATTAATATCAAGTCGGGAAGGGATCCCGAAGAAATCAAATCGGAAATGAATTCCACAATCAGCATTAAGTCGGAATTGAATTTTCCCCCAACAGTAAGTCGGAAATAAATTCCGCACCAAGACGGAAAGGAATTCCGCACTAACATCAAGACGGAGATGAATTTCGCACCAGCTGAGCATGAAGTTTGCATTCCCGAAGGAACTACGAAAGACCTGATTCTCCCCATCCCCCGAAGAGTTCTTGGAGATACGTAGGCAGTCGCAAAGGCGCGGTCACAAACATAAGTTTGCATCATAAATAGCACTTTCTCTTTGCCAATATAAAAAATAAAAAATAAAAAAAAAAGAGAAGAAAAGAAAAATAAAAGCTGGAGTTGAAAACCCGAAAGGACGACTTCAGGCAAGAATTGAGCCCGCTAGGTGTTTTTCCCCCGAAAACGCGAAATCTGTTGCTATTTTTTTTTTGGTGTTATTGTTTTGGAAAAAGAGGTGATAAAAACCTTTTTTGGATACGCGATGCCGATAAATCGGTCTTATAAATCATTTTAATCGCCACCCATTATTTCAGCAATGGGACCGTTTCCAATTTTTATTTTATAAAAGTGACTTCATTTAACCCAATTTTATTCAAGGCCTATTATTTAAAAAGAAAACTGGTCAGGCGTACCAAGTACGATTCTAGGTAAGGGAATTAGGTACGTCGGCCCGTTGGAAGCCGACGCTCGGGAAACCGGCCTCTTTTAACCTACAATTTCTAATTGGTTTTATTTTAGAAAAGCCAATTATTTAAACCCAACCCGAACGAATCGAACCAAGTTCCTATGTAGAAAATTATTTAATCATCCCAAATAAATTCATCCATTACATCCATTCATAAATTAAACATCACATCCATCATTCATCCACCATACATATCAAATAAAATTAAAAGACCCGCTCTTGCCTTATGGTTAAAGGCGGGCCACAAACCGAGCTTAATAATAACACCAATAATTAACAATAAGAAATAAATCCTAAAAAAGGAGGAAAATCTCATACTCACCAATAATTAATTGATTTGGTTTGATTAAGACTCAATTTGCCTATTATTGATCATCTTCCGGATTGAGATTAAGATCTACTTAATGAAGTAAGATTAAGACAAAATAACAAAAATAAAATGAAACTAGGAGACAGTCGCGTCACGCAGCTGTTCTATGGAAGAATAGTCGCGTGGCGCGGCTCTTGTCTTTTATTCTGGAACTTGTAACAGTTGCGTCACGCAGCTGTTCTATGAAGAACAGTCGCGTGACGGAACTCTATCATTCGTGCTGGAACTTAGAACAATTGCGTCACGCGGGTGTTCTATGAAGAACAGTCGCGTGACGGAACTCCTACCTACGTGACAAAACTGTTTGTGACTTATTCTAAATCCTCAGGTTTATTGATCATTTATTCAAGATATCACGTTAAATACAAATATGAGAGAAAAAATACATACTGAGTATGTAAACAGCTGCGTCATGCAGGTGGTCCAGTCCAAATGAAGGACTTTTGGACATGAACAGCCGCGTCACGCAGGTAGCAGCTGCGTGACGCGACTGCTCTGGTCCGCAACTACCTTTCAAACTACTCTTTTTTACGTTTCTTTTTTGTCCCAAGTGATTAGAATAAACCCAGAAAGGTTCAACAATAGGCAAACTTACGTTTTATCAATAGCAAATCAATTAAACAATATGAAAATGAGATTTTCAAGAGATAAAATGCTAGAAATGAAAAAGAAAAGTTAAAATCGTTACCTAGCCCTCAGATTTGAGGATTGCATACACTGAGATTGATTTAGAGACGTTGTTCCACGATTCCAGAAGTGTGGTTGTCGAACTTTCCACAGAACCAAGTGTTTCTCTCTTTTTTTTTCTCTTTTTCTTATATTTTTATATTTCTTGATTTCAAAACTAAATGGTTAATGGTTTGATCTTCCTCAAGTTTACTCACTTGAGTTCTTGGGGAAGAAAACCTAGCCGTTTTAGTCGAAAACTTAATTTTTAGCTTTAAGATTTTTAGAGAAAAAATGAGATAAAATGCAAAAAGTCCCGTTTTTGGCTGTAAAATGTTGTATTTATATGGCTAGGGCAATAGAGCAGTCGCGTCACGCGTGTAGAAGCTGCGTGAAGCATCCGTAAGATGCGTGACGCGACTTACTTTTCGTACAGTTGCTGTGTATCCATACAAACAGTGCAGGCCGTTGCACGGGCGCGCGCCAGAGGTGTCAGTCCTGTTAGAGCTGCGTGACACATCTAAGAGTGACGTCACGCAGGTATTAGCTGCGTGACGCAGCCCTAACGCGGATCAGGCTCCTTTGGGCGATTTGGTTCAATTTTTGGTTCAAACACTTCTGGTTTATCGTGATACCTTATCCCTTGTCCTCATATCATCATCGGGTCAGGTGGAGGCATAAAATTACGCGTCAACAGTTTGCCCCCCCACTTTATCATTAATTGTATAAACGATTAATGTTAAAGTGGTACATTGACTCGCCTTCTATCAGGCAATCATCTCCGAAGCTCGGTTTGATCGACTTGGAAAGATGCTGAATTAATCATCTGGTCACCTCCTAAGCTCGGTTTGATCGGCTTCGTTGGTTTCCATCCAACATGTGAATGACTTCAAAGCTCGGTTTGATCGGCTTGGAAGACACCTTCGGGGCTCGATTTGATCGGCCTGAAGGACTTTGAATGTTTGGTCACCTTCTCAGCTCGGTTTGATCGGCTTCGTCGGTTCCCATGGAATCTGAAGGGGCATCCTCGAAGCTCAGTTTGCTCGGCTCGAAAGATGTTGATTTGATGACAAAGTCTTCGAAGCTCGGTTTGATCGGCTTGAAGAGCTTTGATCTGGCCACCTACTCAGCTCGGTTTGGTCGGCTTTGTCGGCTCTAGTCGGTTTAGAAAAAGGCATCCTCGAGGCTCGATTTGATCGGCCCGAAAGATGTCGGTTTTACCCTGGTCAACTTCGCAATTCATCATCATTGACCGGAGGGAAATTTCAAACAGCTTCGCAACACACCATCACTGCTTTGAAATTGTTTTGATTAAATTCGCAATGCACCATCACTAATCAGAAGGACCTATCGGCTTCGAAAAACCATCACCGATTGGCCTAAAAAATTGTTCATAAGAAGAAGAGCAATGTCCGTGTACGAACAGACCTTGCCTTCTGTTAGAAAAATATTGGAACATCACATGTTCCCATGCATTACTTATGAAAAATTTTGCAAAAATTTCGTCATAAATGATTTAACAGAAAATTTGTTATCTGCATTTTCAAGTATACCTTTTATGATATAGTGGTTGAAAGGAAACTTACCTGAGGGTAATCTGGCAATTTGATGCTCCTGCCCCCTGTGCGGTGAGTAGACAAAAATCGCTGAAGTGTGCGAGCCGCACATCGACGTCAAATCGCCAAAGTGGACCGTCGTGGGTTTTCGAAATGGGCTGTGCGGGTCTGTTGGTCTCGGAAAGAGGAAATGGGCCCAATGCTCTTTTTGGGCTCAGTTGAGTGGGCTTGGGCCCAACTTGCTTACTATAAGTAACTTTCACTTTTAATCGATTCACTTTTACTTATCACAAACCCTAAGCAATTGAGAATTCTCTGAACTTTCAACCAAAAAGATGTCTCAACTCTCTGAAATCCCCGCTTCTGCTTACACTCCTGAGATGGAGACCCTCGGGGCCCTACCCGATATCCCGACTTTCGATGGCGAGCCAGTGCCGGTGAGCCGGAATCCACTAACCCCCGGGACACGGCCGTTGCAGCTCCTTCCGTCGCCGGGTACGGAGTTCCCGGTCAGGTACGAGACGAGCCGGATGCTCGGCTTTCAGTCCGAGGTAAGTAAAAAATTCCTTTCTCTTTTTTTTTTTTTTTTACTGCTTTTGATCCATAGTTGTAGCAATAGGATTACATTTTGAAGTTTATGCCTGCGTCAACAGTCGCGTCACATAGGTAGGAGTTGCGTGGCGCGGCTGTTCTTCCATGAACAGTTGCGTGACGTAGCTGTTCTTAAATGAACAGTTGCGTGACGCAGCTGTTCGAGGAGCCAGAAACCCTAGCTTGCCTTGAACCTTAGAATCGACCCCTTTTTATTGCATTAAGACTTGATTTATTGACATTTGATTGTTGGTAGCTCTAGGCGACTTGATTTTGCCCTGAAAATTGCATGAAAACAACACAAACATAGTGAAATTAGGTTGAAATCGAATTACTGCGTACCTTCGACAGTTGCATCACGCAGCTGTTCTTTGGAAGAACAGTTGCGTGACGCGACTGTTCGTCAACGAGGAAGGGTCTTGAACAGTTGCGTGACGCAGCTACGGAGATGCGTGGCGCGACTTCGTGGTTGCATGGCGCATCTGTTCTTGGGGCAACATATTTCAAACAGTTGCGTGGCGCAGCTATGGAGTGGCGTGGCGCGAGTGCTGAGGTGCGCTACGCAACTGTGCTTCTAAGTGCTGTGAACCCCTCCCCCAAAACATCAATGGCAAGTGAATGCATGTGACTAAGGAAGAAATGCACGTGATGTGTGAGTTGCCACCTTGTTTAATTATTTTAGGGTAAACTAGGAAAAAGCCCTAAGTGACTCCAATTTTAATTAACCTAATTACTAGATTAATTAACCCAATGTCTAAGGCATGGTCTACGAACCTGTGAACCCCTCCCCAAAACATCAAATGCATATGAATGCTTGTGACTAAGGGTAGAAATGCACATGAATGTATGAGTCACCACCTTGTTTAATTGTTTTAGGGTAAACTAGGAAAAAACCCTAAGTGACTCCGATTTTAATTAATCTAGTTACTAGATTAATTATCCCAATGTCTAAGACATGGTGTGCAAACCCGAGATGGATCCCGAGACTATGTCATGCTGATAAACTAACCATGAATGAATGCTTTGCAAAGTGATCAATGTAATCTGGACCAATTTTAAGTGATTTCGACTTGCCACTCGGGGTTAAATCCCGAACGTGCCTACGTACTTCCGTTTGAATGGAAGATTAAAGTCAACATAGTTCGATAGGCCTCTTTTAGAGGGCTTTGAATGGGTATGCTTTATGCATGAGTGTGTGTATGCTTTGTTCATTTTGTTTAGGCATTTTGCCTGAAAATTGATTTTTAGGCATTTGATGCCAAAATTGTTGATTTAAGGCTTTTAGCCAAAAAGAATGATTTAGGCAAATATTGCCAAAAATTGATTGGTTGGGCGTTTGTCGCCAAAATGCTTGATTTTAAGGCTTTTAGCCAAAAGATTGATTAATTTGAAGGCTTTTAGCCAAAAAAGGTTGATTTAGGCAAATTGCTTGCCAAAAGATGATTATTTAGGCGATTGTTGCCAAGAATGACTGATTTAAGGCTTTTAGCCAAAATGAGTGGATTTAGGCAATTTTTGCCAAAAGTTGATGTGATTTAGGCGATTGTCGCCAAAATGATTATTTGAAGGCTTTTAGCCAAAAGATTGATTAATTCTAAGGCATTTTGCCAAAGCTTCTGATTTAAGCGATTTGTCGCTAAAAAGTGGTTAATCTAATTTATAGGCAATTTGTTTGCCAAAAAATTGATTGAACCGTGGGCCATTTGTTGCCAAAATGTGGTTGATTTAATTGTAGGCAATTTGTTGCCAAAACGTGATTGATTAAGGCTTTTTAGCCACAATTATTGATTAATTGGACTTAAGCCGGACTGTTCGAAATAAAGGCAATTAACCATAGTTATTAATTAACTAAGTCTTTTTAGCCGATATTGTCGGAGTTTGGCATGAATACCACAATTATTGATTAACCGGGTACCTTAGCCTGAACTTAATTAATTGAGGCAATTTATTTGTCAAATTCATGACGTGAATTCATTTATGCAGTTGTAGAATTTAGGAGTAGAAGAGAAATATGCATGAAGTGCTAAAATTAAATAGACAGGGTTTAATTATTACCTGGGTCAGTCGTCGGCCACTTCTTAGCTCCAGATTAAGCTCCTCGTTTGGGGAATATTAATTAAAATTAATTTAATTTAAGTGATCAAGTATCATAACAAGAAAGCAATAAAAACTAAATTAAAAATGTAGAAAAAGCAGTAAAAGAATCGCAAGGAGCGTAGGGGAGAAGGAGCGTCCGTCAACACAGACTGAGTGAGTAAAAACGGAGGCCCCGGGGCCAATTTTATAGGAAAAAAGGAGACCTGAGGGCGGGCACATCGACCCGTGTGCTATTTTTCTCGTTCCGAAGGCTTTTTCGGGAGTTCCGGACCTCCAAAAAATATTCCGGGACCAGTTCCGCGATCCTCATAATTTTTCGGACATTTCAAGTACCATATTGGCATACTTTCGGTGAACTTCCAAAATGGCCTTTGGTCCGGTCGGACTGTTTGCAGTCCGGGAAAATTGGCTCTTCGAGCCTCAAAATTTGGGTATTCACAGGCGACTACAGCCGCTGTCGCCGACGGCTGCCGCCGCCGGCGATAGCAACTACCGCCGCCTTTGAGGGCGGCCGCCATCGCCGCGGCCGGGAAAACTGGCTTTTAGAGCCTCAAAATTTGAGTATTCACAGTTGCCCCCCACTGGCTATCATAAAAATGATTTATGAGAGCCAGTGGCTATCTGAAGGAGCAAATTTTGAGGATGGGCAGAGGAGGAAACCCCGCCGTGGTTTTTTTTCTTTGAAATGATCAAATGCATGGATTTATGTTTGTAACTTAAAGATGTTTTTGCCTCTTAGAGGACTTGAAAAGATGCTTTGCCTCTTAATGAGGGCTTGAAAAGAGATTTTGCCTCTTAGAGGACTTGAAAAGATATTTTGCCTCTTAATGAGGGCTTGAAAAGAGATTTTGCCTCTTAACGAGGGCTTGAAAAAGATGTTTTGCCTCTTAATGAGGGCTTGAAAAGAGATTTTGCCTCTTAAAGGACTTGAAAAGATGTTTTGCCTCTTAGAGGACTTGAAAAGAGATTTTGCCTCTTAATGAGGGCTTGAAAAGAGATGTTTTGCCTCTTAGAGGACTTGAAAAGATGGTTTGCCTCTTAATGAGGGCTTGAAAAGAGATTTTGCCTCTTAGAGGACTTGAAAAGATGTTTGGCCTCGTAATGAGGGCTTGAAAAGAGATTTGTTTTTTTTTTTTTTCTTTGAGAACCAAGGGTCCACCTAGAGTCGAAATGATCAAATGGCTTGGTTTTGGATGACAAATGGTTGGTTATTGGTTGGGGTTTCACCCCAGGTTTATGGAAGAAAAAGGTTAACCATTAACCGGGTTCTACCCTGGGTTTGTGTAAAAGGGGTTGACGATGGTTGGGTTCCACCCTGGGTTGTGTATGTTTTTTTTTTAACACTTGCCCCTGAATCCGAGTTGGAGGATTTTGCCCCCTGCTTGAGAGAATTGATGCCCTTATTAGCCGAAATAAAATTTCTTCTTAATGAAAGACTAAAAATTCCGTGATTACTTCTGTGATGGGAGAATGGTGGAGGTTCTTATCACTTCTTGTCCCCAGAATGGTGCTGACCATGGAATACTTCACAACATTGGTGTTGTACTTGTCCAATCGATTGAGGAATCAAAGAGAACAAAGCCACTTGCATGACTCGAGGAAACGGACAATGTGGATGACATCACTCGTCTGAAAGGATCAAAGAAACGATGGTCCAAGTGGAGACGAGGTATTAAAGAATTTCCTCTCAACGATTATGTTTGACATTTTTTAGGGTTGCTTTGGAAACCCCGGGGATTGAATTGACATTTTCCTCTCTCTCTTTTTTTCGAGGAATGACTTCAAAGAGTGACGCTTTCAAAACGAACTTTTGAGAATGACTCGATTTTTGTGACTCATTGTGGAATGACCACTGGTGACGGAGACTTGATTTTAGAGACTCATTGGAGACTCGATTTAGAGACTCAAATTTTTCTTATAGTGAATTCGAAGGAACTCAGTGATTCCTGGAAAAAATGATTTATATACTCCCAAGGAGACCTTTGAAAGGGATTTTTTTTTTTTAAGGACATACTTTGCTGTTTATGCTACAAAAATGGTCTCTCTAAAAGAATTCATGAAAGCACTTTTTGTTTGCCTTAACTTTTTCCTAGTAGCCGCCCTTTCGGGTTTTCGACTCTAGCAGGCTCTTTGCCCTAACTTTTGCCTAGACCGCCCTTTCGGGTTTTCAGCCTAGCGGGCTCAATTCTTGCCTGAAGCCGTCCTTTCGGGTTTTCAACTCCAGCCTTTTATTTTTCTTTTCTTCTCTTTTTTTTATTTCTTTTTATTTTTTATATTGGCAAAGAGAAAATGCTTTTTATGATGTAAACTTATGTTTGTGACCGTGCCTTTGCGGCTGCCTACGTATCTCCAAGAACTCTTCGGGGGATGGGGAGAATCAGGTCTTTCGTAGTTCCTTCCAGGATGCGAACTTCGTGCTCGGCTGGTGCGGAATTCATCTCCGACTTGATGTTAGTGCGGAATTCCTTTCCGTCTTGGTGCGGAATTTATTTTCGACTTGCTGTTGGAGCAAAATTCAATTCCGCCTTAATGCTAATTGTGGAATTCATTTCCGATTTGATTTCTTCGGGATTCCTTCCCGACTTGATATTAATACAGAATTCATTTCTGACTTTATTTCTTCGCGGGATTTCCTCCCGGCTTGATGTCTTTACGGGATTCATTCCCGACTGGATGTCTTTGCGGGATTCCTTCCCGACTTGATGTTGATGCAGAATTCATTTCTGGCTTGATTTTTTTTTGCGGGATTCCTTCCCGGCTTGATGTCTTTGCGGGATTCCTTCCCGGCTGGATGTTGATGCAGAATTCATTGCTGCCTTGATTTCTTCGCAGGATTTCTTCCTGGCTTGATGTCTTTGCGGGTTTCCTTCCCGACTTGATGTCAATGCAGAATTCATTGCTGCCTTGATTTCTTTGCAGGATTTCTTCCTGGCTTGCTGTCTTTACAGGATTCATTCCCGACTGGATGTCTTTACGGGATTCCTTCCCGACTTGATGTTGATGCAGAATTCATTTCTAACTTGATTTCTTCGCGGGATTTCTTCCCGGCTTGATGTCTTTGCAGGATTCTTTCCCGACTGGATGTCTTTACGGGATTCATTCCCGACTTGATATTGATGCAGAATTCATTTTTGGCTTGATTTCTTCGCGGGATTCCTTCCCGACTTTGATGATGTTGAATCAACTTATTGACTCGAGCTCTAGGCGAATCTGACTTTGTTGTTGTAGTGGTTTTACCACTGGTTGACTGAAATATGACTTGTATTCATCACAAAGAGTTTTGAATACCCACATTGTGTGGCTTGATTATTGAAGAAGCTTTTATGCTTTGAGTTTGTGGCTTCGCCATGTTTGAATTCTTGAGGTTAATTTGATTCCTTTTCTTGAACTTTATCTTCCTCCGAATTTGAAACTTATTTCCTCAATGGTTCTCCTCTCCATAAGGAATTTTGAGGAGACTCTTCCTTTTCCTTGTTTTGAGAAGCGGTCCTTGTTTATAAGGACACTTGTACTTGTGCCATGCTTGGCGCTTGATTTTCAAGGTGTTTGTTGTCATCCAATTTGTGGAAATGACTGCTTCTCTTAACTTGCTTTTTTTTTTAAAATATGAGCAGCCGCTTGATCTTTGTCCTCATGGCTGAAATGATTTGTCATCTACCCTTGATGGGCTTGAATTTAACGGAGAGCTTGCAGTTGACCCGTTTTTGACAACTTGATTTCCTGTAGCTTTGTCCTTGATTTCTTTCTTTTGTGCAGAAGTTCCTTTTGACCCATTTTTTCTTTTGCTTGTTTAGAAGCGGCCTCTCCATAAAGAATTTCGAGGCAACTTGATTCTAAGATGACTTGAGTAGTGTATGGATAGCATTGCGACTTCGTGCAGACCCAACCCAATTCCAAACATAACTTCTTTATTCTGTCGCTTTTAAGCTCAAAATTCAGACACCTCTTTGTCGGAGCATCTTCCATTCCTGGGTTTTCGGAGAAACCATTCTGGCCCTAACCCTTTCAATTGGCTTTGCCTCGGTACTGTTTGCAGTCTTGCGTACCCTTTGCTGGATCCTTTCCATGATTACCCTTCAAAACTTCCCCTTTGATGGTGCTTCTTAGGATGCCCCCAGTTTTGATTGATGCAGAGCAAATGAAAGGATGAATGCATTTTTCTTTGCCAATTTTTATTATCTTTTTTTTGTCATCATTTTTTTTTAAATTTTTTTATTTTTTTTTCAATTTTTTTTTTTGTGCTTTCACAGGAAAGGATAGGGAAAGAATATAAACATGATTGGAACGTAAACTGATCCCTTTTTATTGATAAGACAAAATTTGTGTACAAAAGACACTTAGATTTACAAATTTGAATTGAATGAAAAAAAAAAAACTTGAATGGAAATGAAAATGAAAAGAAAAGCTAGACCCTAAAAGATAGACTCTAGGCGGACAGTGATGGACTAAGATTGGATTGACTGTAGTGACTTTGTTCCTCTCGATGCTTAAATCGATCAGACAGGTTGTTGTTGGTCTTGAACAATTCCTTTGTTCTTTTTGGAGGCTTGATCTCAACCTTCTCAGACACGAACTTCATTCATTTCTAAGAAAAGTTCGAAAGGATCGAACGATTCTTGTTCAGCAAATTTTTTTTTTGCATTAATCCCATGGTTAGGCAAGGGATTGGTTGATATTCAGCTTGCTCTTGGGGATGATGGACCCATTGTCAACCAGGTCTTGTAGACGGTTTTTCAAATTCCAGCATGATTCTGCTTCTTGTATGAGTCTTCTTTGAGTTGACCCAACTGGATTAAGTCTTCCACCTTAGTTGCAGTCGCAATGAGCGATTGGAACGTAGGCAAGTACTGTGTTTGAAGCTGTGACTGGTAGACAGGCAGTAAATTCTTGATTATTATGTCAACTTGTTCCTGTTTAGAGGGTCAGTTGATCATTTGAGCAGCTTTGGCTCTCCACCTCGAAAGGAACGAGGAGAAGGGCTCATTGTTCTTTTGTTTGGTGGTTTCTAGTTCCCTTCGAGTAACATCCACCTCCATATTATAGTGATATTGGGAATTAAATGCATTGCAGATGTCCTCCCAGGTCTTCATCTTAGACCGATCCAGGCTAACAAACCATCTTAATGCAGCACCGATCAAAGATTGCTGAAACAACTGAGCAAGGAGCTCGCTGTTCAGGCCAAACGGGTTGAGGGCACCCACATACATTTTCAGGTGCGTTTTGGGACAAGTGGTTCCGTCAAACTTGTCCATGTTAGGCATCTTGAATTTTGTAGGTAATCTTGCTTCGGGGAACAAGGACAAGGAGTCCATGTCCACCACTTCCTTGTGTGTCTTGAGGGCAGTAATAGACCTTTCCAACAATTCCAGCTTCTCTCTCATTTTCTGAGCTTCCAGCTCAGAAGCAGTTCTGGAGGGCATGTCATCCAGGTTAAGGGCAGGGTTTGTTGGTTCAGCAGCAGGACCCTGATTAGAGGTAGTAGGTCCACTTCCCCCGGCGGAAGCCCCATTTCCATTACCATCGCCTAGTTCAGTTATTAGGGCAGTCCTCTGGGCAGCTAAGGCCTCATTCATTCTGGCCTCCATCCTGGCCTCCAGTTGTTCCATAAGGCTTTGAATGTCAGACAGTGATGCCATTGGTGCAGTTGGGGTTGTTGGACTTGTGGGTGAGAGATCAGTTGGTGTTTCGGGTACAGGTGGTCTTTGGAGGGGTACCTGTAAAAGGACATAGTCAAAATGATTAGACTATCCTATATAAGGTGTTTTCATAGGGTATGTGAGATAGTGTGAGGTAGGGTAGCGTAAGGGTAAGGTATTTGGACTTGACCCTTGTGATGTGGGGTGGTAGGACCAAACAATGTAAGGTAGCGTGGGTAGGGTAGGACACTTAGGATAGGACCCAATGGGATGTGATATGTAAGGTAGAGTGCTTAGGGCTGGACACCTCGACTTTTCGAAAGGCCCTAAGTTCTCAAAAAAATTTTTTTTGGGCCTTAGGGGCCAAAATGTGAATTTTTGGGCCTTTGAGGCCAACATGTAAATTCTCGGGCCTTTGTGGCCAAATTGGGAACTTTTGGGGCCAAATTGGAAAAATTTTTTTTTGGGCCTTTGGGGCCAAGATGTGAATTTTTGGGCCTTAGGGGCCAAAATGTGAATTTTAGGGCCTTAGGGGCCAAAATGGAATTTTAGGGCCTTAGGGGCCAAGATGTTAATTTTTGGGCCTTTGGGGCCAAGATGTGAATTTTTGGGCCTTAAGGGCCAAAATGTGAATTTTAGGGCCTTAGGGGCCAAAATGGAAATTTTTGGGCCTTAGGGGCCACGATGTGAATTTTCGGGGCCTTTGGGGCCAAATTGGGAATTTTTGGGCCTTTGGGGCCAAGATGTGAACTTTTGGGCCTTAGTGGCCAAATTGTGAATTTTTGGGCCTCCGGGGCCAAATTGAAAATTTTTGGGCCTCCGGGGCCAAATTGAGAATTTTTGGGCCTTAGGGGCCAAAATGTGAACTTCTAGGCCATTGTGGCCAAATTGGGCATTTTTGGGCCTTAGGGGCCAAATTAAGAATTTTTGGGCCTTAGGGGCCAAATTGTGAATTTTTGGGCCTCTGTGGCCAAAATGTAATTTTCCAGGTCTCAGGGACCAAAATGTAATTTCTCAAGTCTCAGGGACTAAAATGTGATTTTCCAGCTTTGAAATGGAATGTTTTTTTTTTTGTGAAGTATGGGATGAATGCATGAATGCGCACAACATCACGTCATAATCTGTTCATGATATGCTTCACATCATTGGGTGCATACAGTCCTAAAGGATAGGTTCTATAGGCTATGACACAAATAGAGAATTGGCTTATAAGGGACCCTTGAACCTTGAGCATGGATATACCTAACCACATGTGAAACAAAGAGTTTCGCGTGGGTCCAACGGTACGCATGCTCATGGGCCACCCCCAAAAGGATTAGGGATGGTTTGCGGTAACAGGGAGGACGCTTTGGCTGTCCGTCGACATAATCAAAGAGACCTGCCGATCAGCGCTACTTGCTATCCAGACTCAGAAGTTTGAACAGAGAGAGAAGAAATTCATTTGAAATTCATTTTTTATGCAATGGAGAAAAAGATTCTCAATCGTGCAAATAAATCAACAAATTAAAAATGTTTTAATTTAGTTGTACAATCAAGTTCAAATTCTCCTTATCCCGTATTCTTAAAGAAAGAATACTGGATTTTTTTTCTGTTGGGGTACCCTGCAAAACAAAGCATAGTAAATAATACCCTAAAGAAGGGCAGGTTAGTTTACACAACAATTGTAGTCCTCTTTATGCAAAAAGATTGCATAATTCCCCAGCGGAGTCGCCAAACTGTGAACCCCTCCCCAAAACATCAAATGCATATGAATGCATGTGACTAAGGGTAGAAATGCACGTGAATGTATGAGTCGCCACCTTGTTTAATTGTTTTAGAGTAAACTAGGAAAAAACCCTAAGTGACTCCGATTTTAATTAATCTAGTTACTAGATTAATTATCCCAATGTCTAAGACATGGTGTGCAAACCCGAGACGGATCCCGAGACTATGTCATGCTGATAAACTAACCATGAATGAATGCTTTGCAAAGTGATCAATGTAATCTGGACCAATTTTAAGTGATTTCAACTTGCCACTCGGGGTTAAATCCCGAACGTGCCTACGTACTTCCGTTTGAATGGAAGATCAAAGTCAACGTAGTTCGATAGGCCTCTTTTAGAGGGCTTTGAATGGGTATGCTTTATGCATGAGTGTGTGTATGCTTTGTGCATTTTGTTTAGGCATTTTGCCTGAAAATTGATTTTTAGGCATTTGATGCCAAAATTGTTGATTTAAGGCTTTTAGCCAAAAAGAATGATTTAGGCAAATATTGCCAAAAATTGATTGGTTGGGCATTTGTCGCCAAAATGCTTGATTTTAAGGCTTTTAGCCAAAAGATTGATTAATTTGAAGGCTTTTAGCCAAAAAAGGTTGATTTAGGCAAATTGTTTGCCAAAAGATGATTATTTAGGCGATTGTTGCCAAGAATGACTGATTTAAGGCTTTTAGCCAAAATGAGTGGATTTAGGCAATTTTTGCCAAAAGTTGATGTGATTTAGGCGATTGTCGCCAAAATGATTGTTTGAAGGCTTTTAGCCAAAAGATTGATTAATTCTAAGGCATTTTGCCAAAGCTTCTGATTTAAGCGATTTGTCGCTAAAACGTGGTTAATCTAATTTATAGGCAATTTGTTTGCCAAAAAATTGATTGAACTGTGGGCCATTTGTTGCCAAAATGTGGTTGATTTAATTGTAGGCAATTTGTTGCCAAAACGTGATTGATTAAGGCTTTTTAGCCACAATTATTGATTAATTGGACTTAAGCCGGACTGTTCGAAATAAAGACAATTAACCATAGTTATTAATTAACTAAGTCTTTTTAGCCGATATTGTCGGAGTTTGGCATGAATACCACAATTATTGATTAACCGGGTATCTTAGCCTGAACTTAATTAATTGAGGCAATTTATTTGTCAAATTCATGACGTGAATTCATTTATGCAGTTGTAGAATTTGGGAGTAGAAGAGAAATATGCATGAAGTGATAAAATTAAATAGACAGGGTTTAATTATTATCTGGGTCAGTCGTCGGCCACTTCTTAGCTCCAGATTAAGCTCCTCGTTTGGGGAATATTAATTAAAATTAATTTAATTTAAGTGACCAAGTATCATAACAAGAAAGCAATAAAAACTAAATTAAAAATGCAGAAAAAGCAGTAAAAGAATCACAAGGAGCGTAGGGGAGAAGGAGCGTCCGTCAACACAGACTGAGTGAGTAAAAACGGAGGCCCCAGGGCCAATTTTATAGGAAAAAAGGAGACTCGAGGGCGGTCCTGCCCGCCCTCGAGGGCGGGCGTGCCCCCCTCAGGGGGGCGGGCGTGCCAGCCTCTTGGGGGCGGGCATGCCCGCCCTTGAGGGCGGGCGTGCCCGCCTTAGGGAGGCGGGCATGCCCGCCCTTGAGGGCGGGCATGCTGCCCCTTCAGGGCGGGCTGGACCGCCCTTGAGGGTGGGCATGCCCGCCCTTGAGGGCGGGCTGGTCCACCTTGGGGGGGCGGGCATGCCTGCCCCATGGGGGTGGGCGTGCCCACCCCTGAGGGCGGGCACATCGACCCGTGTGCTATTTTTCTCATTCCGGAGGCTTTTTCGGGAGTTTCGGACCTCCAAAAAATATTCCGGGACCAGTTCCGCGATCCTCATAATTTTTCGGACATTTCAAGTACCATATTGGCATACTTTCGGTGAACTTCCAAAATGGCCTTTGCTCCGGTCGGACTGTTTGCAGTCCGAGAAAATTGGCTCTTCGAGCCTCAAAATTTGGGTATTCACAGGCGACTGCAGCCGCTGTCGCCGGCGGCGGCAGCTGTCGCCCGCGGCTGCCGCCGCCGGCGATAGCGACTACCGCCGCCTTTGAGGGCGGCCGCCATCGCCGCGGCCGGGAAAACTGGCTTTTAGAGCCTCAAAATTTGAGTATTCACAGATCCCGAGACTATGTCATGCTGATGAACTAACCATGAATGAATGCTTTGCAGGGTGAATGAAATAATTGGACCAATGAAAATGTTTATGTGATTTCGACTTGCCGCTCGGGGTTAGATCCCAAACGTGCCTATGTACTTCCGTTTGAATGGAAGATCAAAGTCAACGTAGTTCGATAGGCCTCTTTTAGAGGGCTTTGAATGGGGATGCTTTATGCATGAGTGTGTGTATGCTTTGTGCATTTTGTTTAGGCATTTTGCCTGAAAATTGATTTTTAGGCATTTGATGCCAAAATTGTTGATTTAAGGCTTTTAGCCAAAAAGAATGATTTAGGCAAATATTGCCAAAAATTGATTGGTTGGGCATTTGTCGCCAAAATGCTTGATTTTAAGGCTTTTAGCCAAAAGATTGATTAATTTGAAGGCTTTTAGCCAAAAAAGGTTGATTTAGGCAAATTGTTTGCCAAAAGATGATTATTTAGGCGATTGTTGCCAAGAATGACTGATTTAAGGCTTTTAGCCAAAATGAGTGGATTTAGGCAATTTTTGCCAAAAGTTGATGTGATTTAGGCGATTGTCGCCAAAATGATTGTTTGAAGGCTTTTAGCCAAAAGATTGATTAATTCTAAGGCATTTTGCCAAAGCTTCTGATTTAAGCGATTTGTCGCTAAAACGTGGTTAATCTAATTTATAGGCAATTTGTTTGCCAAAAAATTGATTGAACCGTGGGCCATTTGTTGCCAAAATGTGGTTGATTTAATTGTAGGCAATTTGTTGCCAAAACGTGATTGATTAAGGCTTTTTAGCCACAATTATTGATTAATTGGACTTAAGCCGGACTGTTCGAAATAAAGACAATTAACCATAGTTATTAATTAACTAAGTCTTTTTAGCCGATATTGTCGGAGTTTGGCATGAATACCACAATTATTGATTAACCGGGTATCTTAGCCTGAACTTAATTAATTGAGGCAATTTATTTGTCAAATTCATGACGTGAATTCATTTATGCAGTTGTAGAATTTGGGAGTAGAAGAGAAATATGCATGAAGTGATAAAATTAAATAGACAGGGTTTAATTATTATCTGGGTCAGTCGTCGGCCACTTCTTAGCTCCAGATTAAGCTCCTCGTTTGGGGAATATTAATTAAAATTAATTTAATTTAAGTGACCAAGTATCATAACAAGAAAGCAATAAAAACTAAATTAAAAATGCAGAAAAAGCAGTAAAAGAATCACAAGGAGCGTAGGGGAGAAGGAGCGTCCGTCAACACAGACTGAGTGAGTAAAAACGGAGGCCCCAGGGCCAATTTTATAGGAAAAAAGGAGACTCGAGGGCGGTCCTGCCCGCCCTCGAGGGCGAGCGTGCCCCCCTCAGGGGGGCGGGCGTGCCAGCCTCTTGGGGGCGGGCGTGCCCGCCTCAGGGAGGCGGGCGTGCCTGCCCCTTGGTGGCGGGCATGCTGCCCCTTCAGGGCGGGCTGGACCGCCCTTGAGGGTGGGCATGCCCGCCCTTGAGGGCGGGCTGGTCCACCTTGGGGGGGCGGGCATGCCTGCCCCATGGGGGTGGGCGTGCCCACCCCTGAGGGCGGGCACATCGACCCGTGTGCTATTTTTCTCATTCCGGAGGCTTTTTCGGGAGTTTCGGACCTCCAAAAAATATTCCAGGACCAGTTCCGCGATCCTCATAATTTTTCGGACATTTCAAGTACCATATTGGCATACTTTCGGTGAACTTCCAAAATGGCCTTTGCTCCGGTCGGACTGTTTGCAGTCCGAGAAAATTGGCTCTTCGAGCCTCAAAATTTGGGTATTCACAGGCGACTGGAGCCACTGTCGCCGGCGGCGGCAGCTGTCGCCCGCGGCTGCCGCCGCCGGCGATAGCGACTACCGCCGCCTTTGAGGGCGGCCGCCATCGCCGCGGCCGGGAAAACTGGCTTTTAGAGCCTCAAAATTTGAGTATTCACAGAACCCGAGGCGGATCCCGAGACTATGTCATGCTGATGAACTAACCATGAATGAATGCTTTGCAGGGTGAATGAAATAATTGGACCAATGAAAATGTTTATGTGATTTCGACTTGCCGCTCGGGGTTAGATCCCAAACGTGCCTATGTACTTCCGTTTGAATGGAAGATCAAAGTCAACGTAGTTCGATAGGCCTCTTTTAGAGGGCTTTGAATGGGGATGCTTTATGCATGAGTGTGTGTATGCTTTGTGCATTTTGTTTAGGCATTTTGCCAAAGGTTGATTGATTCTTTTAGGCATTTGATGCCAAAAATGTTGATTTTAATGGCTTTTAGTGAAAAGATTAATTCAGGCAATTGTTGCCAAAAATGTTGTGATTTAGGCGATTGTCGCCAAAAATGCTTGATTTTAAGGCTTTTAGCCAAAAGATTGATTAATTTGAAGGCTTTTAGCCAAAAAGGTTAATTTAGGCAATCTGTTTGCCAAAAGATGATTATTTAGGCGATTGTCGCCAAAATTGAGTGATTTAAGACTTTTAGCCAAAAAATGGGTTGATTTAGGCAAATTGTTGCCAAAAATTGGTTATTCTTACTTATAGGCAATTTGTTTGCCTAAAGTAATTAAATGAACTGTAATGTAGGCAATTTAATGCCAAAAGAACGTGTTTGAATTAAAGCTTTTTAGCCACAATTATTGATTAATTGGACTTAAGCCAGATTTGTTCGAAATAAAGGCGATTATACCATAGCTATTAATTAACTAGGTATTTTAAGCCAATATTGTCGGATTTAGGCTTTAATACCACGATTATTTATTAACCGGGCATTTAGCCTAAACTTATTTATTTGAGGCAGTTTATTTGCCTAAAGATGTCATGAATGCAATTATGCAGTTATAGAATTATTAGGAGTAGAAGAGAAGAATGTATGAAATGCTAAAATTAAATAGGCAGAGTTTAGTTCATGTACCTGATTTAATCGACGGCCACTTCTTAACTCCAAGTTAAGCTCCTCGTTAAGGGAATATTAATTAATTTAATTTTAAATGACCAAATAACAAAGCAAGAAGTGAGGAAAATAGAGACTGAGTGAGGAAAACAGAGTGCCGGGGCCACTATTTATAGGCGAAAAACGGACTGTTTCGGTGGCCGGGCCGCCGGGCTCGGCGGCTGGGCCGCCGGGTCGGGTGGCTACGCTAATTTTTATTCCGGAGGCTTTTCCGGGAGTTCCGGACCTCCAAAAAATATTCCGGGGCCAGTTCTGCGATCCTCGTAATTTTCCGGACGTTTTAAGTACCATATTGGCATACTTCCGGTGAACTTCCAGAATGGCCTTTGGTCCGGCCGGATTGTTCGTAGTCTGGGAAAACTGGCTTCACTGGCCCGGTTCCCTCGTTGGACGCTCGGTATCAGACGGCCACTCTCGGGGCCCAGCTGGTCCGTTCCTTGCTCGATGTCACCTCATAGACTCGGTACACCGTGCAGGGATGTATGTCCTACGAGATGGTCTTTCGGTTCTGGGCCGAGAGGATCAGGACCCGTTTGGAGGCTTGGAGGGAGCTGCCGGAGGAGGCCCGACCTGCTGCTCCTGCGTATACTCGGGAGGAGAGGGACTAGGCTGCTCGGTCCTTCTTATTCTACATCATCTCGTCCCAACTGCTATGCACCTCCCAGAATAAGGGAGACCCGGCGGTGCTGGCATGCCTTCGGGATCTGAGCCAGGTCGGGTCCTTCGACTGGGCCACACTCGGTTTGGCTCATCTCTATCACGGTCTGGATGTCTGGACCCGTGGTAGCAGTGAGTCGAACTGGCTGTTGATCCGGCCTCTGGAGGTAACATTCTTTCACTCTTCACCTTTTTATTTGCCATTATCAACTGTCCAACTAACTGATGTCATTTCTTTCTCTGCTGCAGGTATGGTCCTACGAGTACTGCATCTATCCTGGCGGTCCGAGCGGTGACTCTCCCGTCGAGTCCAGGAGGATTCCTTGCTATCTGGCTCACTGTCATCACACTTATGCCAGTGGCGAGGATCCCGAGTACTGGCGGAGCTTCCTTAATGACCGGGAGCTGTCTGATGTGAGTACAGAAAGAACCTCTGAATCTTTAGCTTATCTTCTTTTCTCCTTTTATTTTAACACACAACAAATACTGATTTCTCCTTCTTTTGTAGCTGTCCTTGACTCCATGGGACTGTGAGGCCTGGCGGACCTACCGGGGCCGAGAGGTGGCTGAGTTGCACACCCGGTCGAGGCTGCTGATGCGAGGATACTGGGCCGACCGTTACTTCCTCAGAGAGAGAGTCTTTGACACTCCGGTAGCTCCATCACAGCGAAGGGTGCCTCATGCCCCTCCTCGGCATATGTGTCTGCTGGAGGGCTTGACCCGGGAGGACTTGGAGGTAGAGTACAGAGGCTTCTCGGCGAACGATTTCCTGTCCGCCGGTGACTTCCCCTCTTACTTCGCCTCTCGGATGCAGGCGCGGCTTCCCGAGATTCTTGAGTATACTCAGGTAACTTTTCTGATCTTCGGTCTTATTTACTTTCCTTATTGTTTTCACTGTTACAGACCACTGATACCATCATTTCCCTTGTAACTGAATGCAGGAGCGGAAGACGCATAAGACTGCGGCTTACTACAGGGCGGAGGCAGCAGCTGAGGCGGGTGGCGCAGCTGCTCCGGCTGGACCGGCCGGTGTAGTGCTGGGAGATGTCCCGTTCCCACTGGGTATGGAGGTGGTGTTGGATCCTAGTCTAGGTTTCGGATCTGGCATCGTTATTCCTGCTGATCTTCGGCAGGCTCCTCCTCCGGTGCAGTTGGATCCTGAGCACGCTACACAGTAAGTCATAAACCGAATTTACAAAGTTAGAAGTACTTTACCTGAGTAGTCTTTTAATGGATATTCCTTCTTTGCAGGTGCCGGCCTAGAGATATCAGGAGATCTGCCAGCGGTTCGGGTTTGCCCGATCCTACATTGGTCGGCTGTACTCCGAGCGGCATGAGCTGGTATGAATTATACACACATTTACCTTTTTGCTTCTTATTATTTGGTAAAATTTCTTACACACATCTGCTTTTACAGGATTTGGAGAACGGGAGACTACGGAGGCATCAGGCCCGTCAGTCCAGCGCTGTGAGCCGGGTTCAGGCAGAGGTGGAGCGGCTTTGGACGAAGCTGGAGGTGGAGGGCATCCCTCTTGATTCTTCCGAGGAGGATGAGGACAGCTCTTCTTCTGATGACGCACCATCGTCTCCACCCCTGCGGCTGCTGCTGGTCCGAGCCGTAGGTGGCGGTAGTCCTGCTCCGCTTCTCAGCCATTTTTTTTGACATTTTTTAAACATTTTGAACACTTAGTAGTATTATTCTATTTTTTGATGGTTGTACAGTTACATCCTTATCATTATTTTATTATTATATTTTTCTTTGGTATTATTTACATTTTATAATATTTTGCTTTTATTATATTATTGTATGTGTTTATATTTTACAACTGTGAAGTCTTATTCCTGCAAAAATAAAACACAAATACAAAAACACGAAAAAGAGGACGGTGTCCCGTTTATTTGCAAAAACGGTCCACCTTGTTAGTGGTCCATGGACCAGTTTATTATAAATGAAATAAATAAAATAAATAAAATAATGGACTTAAAATGAGATATCACAAGAATCAATCAACAAGTAACAGTGGATCGTGTCACCTACCTGACAGGGCGATTAACACGGTCATAAAGATTCAACCTCCTTATTGTACAAATTGTCCTTCTTTTTTATCAATGCGGATTTAAATGCTTACCAACCCAAGCAGTCCATGCATGAATGTCTTTTCAACTACCCTTGACAGTGGACATTATGTCGAATGATGACAACGTTCCGCCCATCGGTCCCTTCACTCTTCTATAAATGGGGGTTTCACTTCGTACCTTTTTCACATCCAAAGATTCAACACAGACTAGTCTCTCGAGTAATCCTTTTCCATGGCCTTCAGAAGCCAAGTCTCATCCTTCGTCCAATCCATCTCTGATGACTTATGGCAGATTCCCCCTATGGATCAACTTGCCTGGTTAAGGTATTTCAAAGACCTAAAACCTAATCATGGCTTCTTATCTTGGCTCGTTACTCATTTTAATCCGAACACCATGGTTTTTCGGTTTGAAGAATCTGAAGTGTCTCCGACCTATGAGGAAATGTGTGCCGTGATGGATCATCATCCTGAACAAAATGAAGCTCCGGCCTTGCCCCCAGGTCCTAGGTATAATCTAGCTGAGATTGTGGCCCTGTGTCCGGTTTATCTCCCTGATGGCATAAACACGGATAAGGGTCTTCCTTTAGAGCCTTTTCTCAACAAGGTTCTGTCCATGAACGTGGATCCTTCTTGGATTCGAGCTTGTTGCTTCTTATTGCTAAATGTGTATGTCCTGAAGAACCGTCAACCCAGAATTGGAGATTTCCGACTTCTGACAGTTGTTCGTGACATGCAACTGTACCGTCGTACTGTCTTCATGATGATCATGGGAGAAACGATGTGCTGGGTAGGGATATTGCCCTTCATATCACTGACTTCAATGTCCATCATCGCGGTTGTCCACTGCTATTGCAAGTCTGGGCTCTGGACAAGTTAAGTCTACTTCTTCCGGTCCCTGCTCGTTTGATTCGAACCTATGGTCCTGCCAACTTTCGGTCTCGGACTCAAGGACATTTTGACTTTGGGGATAACCCGACAATTCGGTGGATTTGTCCCTGGTGGAGGATCAGGCTGGTCACGACCGGAAGCATGAACCTCAATTATGTGTTGTATGCTAGTCTAGACCGTTCCATGGCCTATTTCCCAGACAGGATCAGCCGTCAATACGGTATGATACAGCGCGTTCCCAGAGTCCATAACTTCGAGAGTGGTCTGATAACATCACATCTGTTGACCAATTTGGCTGACCGTTGGCGAAATCGAAACACTGTGTATTTAGATGAAGGAACGATGCAGGATACCGTGACACCCGCATATGTCAACTGGTTCTTTACCCCATAATGATGTCATGCTCTGTGAAGAATGGCCTTTGCTGAGAGGCCCTACTAGAATAAGTTGTTGTCTTTTCTTTTCCTTTTGTACCCGGGCCATGAGCTTTTATTTAAATGTCTCTGCTTTTCTTTCAATTAATGATCTCGATGATCCTGTCTTTATTAATTTCTGCTTCCTGCACACATGAATCAACAACATACAACAAACTTTTTCCTTCGGAATTATTTGCTGTGTTAGTTATTTGGGCCTCCTGCCCTTGGATTAATAAATGAAAGCTCATGAAGAAGAGGTTATTCTGCAAAAACAAGAGCTTACGCTTGGAAACAACAAAGAATGGAGTGACTGTTTTATTACCTGCACAAATCAAACAAAAATAACAAATGTAACTCTGTGAACCCCTACCCCAAATATCATATGCATGTTATGCATTATGACAAAGTACAGAAATGCACGTGAGTGTGTGAGAGTCGCCACCTTGTTTAATTATTTTTGGGTAAACTAGGAAAAAACCCTAAGTTAACTCCAATTTTAATTAACCTAATTATTAGATTAATTATCCTAATGTTTAAGGCATGATTTGCGAACCCGAGATGGATCCCGAGACCATGTCATGCTGGTAAACTAACCTATGAATGAATGATTTGCAAGGTGATGAATGTAATTGGACCAATTGAAATGTTTATATGATTTCGACTTGCCGCTCGGGGTTAAATCCCTAACATGCCTACGTACTTCCGTTTGAATGGAAGATCAAAGTCAACGTAGTTCGATAGGCCTCTTTTAGAGGGCTTCGAATGGGGATGCTTTATGCAAGAGTGTGTGTATGCTTCGTGCATTTTGTTTAGGCATTTTGCCAAAAAATGATTGATTTGATTTAGGCATTTGATGCCAAAAGTGTTGATTTAAGGCTTTTAGCCAAAAAGAATGATTTAGGCAATTGTTGCCAAAAATTGATTGATTGGGCGTTTGTCGCCAAAATGCTTGATTTTAAGGCTTTTAGCCAGAAGATTGAAGGCTTTAGCCAAAATGAGTTGATTTAAGCAATTTATTGCCAAAAGTTGGTGATTGGGCGATTGTCGCCAAAATTGATTGACTTAAGGCAATTTATTTGCCAAAAGCAATTGTTTGAGGGCTTTTAGCCAAAAATTGTGATTTAAGCGATTTATCGCTTAAGAAGAAGATTAAACTCACTTACAGGCAATTTGTTTGCCAAAAGCGATTATTTGAATTGCAATGTAGGCAATGTATTGCCAAGACAAAAACGTGTTTAATTAAAGCTTTTTAGTCTCAATTATTGATTAATTGGACTTAAGCCGGACTGTTCGAAATAAAGGTAATTATACCATAGCCATTTAATTAACTAGGTATTTTAAGCCAATATTGTCGGATTTAGGCCTTAATACCACGATTATTAATTAACCGGGCATTTAGCTTAAATTTATTTACTTGAGGCAATTTGTTTGCCTAATGATGACATGGATGCATTTATGCAGTTGTAGAGTTATTAGGAGTAGAAGAGAAGCATGCATGAAGTGCTAAAATTAAATAGGCAGAGTTTAGTTCATGTACCTGATTTAATCGACGGCCACTTCTCAACTCCAGGTTAAGCTCCTCGTTAAGGGAAAATTAATTAATTTGATTTTAATGACCACTTAACAAAGCAAGAAAGCAATTAAAGCTAAACTAAAATGCAGAAAAGAGGTAAAGAATCGCAAGGAGCGTAGGGGAGAAGGAGCGTCCGTCAACACAGACTGAGTCAGTTGAAAGGTCACACCGGGCCTGTATTTATAGGCGAAACGGACTGTTTCGGCGGCCTGGGCCGCCGGAGCTCGGCGGCCAGGCCGCCTGTGCTCGGTTGCTTGGGCCGCCGGGGCCGGTGACCTGGGTCGCCGGGTCCGGCGGCCCGAGCCACCAAGGCCGATGGTTCTGCTATTTTTTGTTCCGGAGGTTTTTCCGGAAGTTTCGGACCTCCAAAAAATATTCCGGGACCAATTCCGTGATCCTCATAATTTTCTGGACGTTTCAAGTACCATATTGGCATACTTCTGGTGAACTTTCCGAATGGCCTCCGGCCTGGCCGGACTGTTTGCAGTCCGGGAAAATTGGCTCTTTGAGCCTCAAAATTTGGGTATTCACAATTGCCCCCCACCGGCAACCATAAAAATGATTTATGGGGGTCGGTGGTTGTCTGAAACACAAATTTTGGAGGCGAAAAATGGACGCGTCCAGAAGACCCGCCTTTTGGCTATTTGCTTATAAATAGCTTGAAATTCACCACTTCATTCATTCTACACTCTCCAAAACAAAAGAGCTCTCTCAATTCTCTTAACTTCCTCAAAGCTTCAAGGCTTCTTCTATGGCTTCCCCAACCTACAGCAGCGGTGAGGATTTTCTCGAGTCTCTGGGGATTTCTCTGAACGAGGTCGATCTTATGGCAGACGCGGATACTCACGCCTCGATGACCGGCGTCTACGCCCAGGTAAGCCCCCTTTGGCTTCTGTTTGCATATTATTTATTATTTGGGCCTTAGGCCAAATTGTGAATTTTTGGGCCTTAGGCCAAAGTGTGATTTTTGGGCTTTAGGCCAAATTGTGAATTTTGGGCCTTAGGCCGAATTGTGATTTTTGGGCCTTAGGCCGAATTGTGGATTTTGGGCCTTAGGCCGAATTGTGATTTTTGGGCCTTAGGCCGAATTGTGAATTTTGGGCCTTTGGCCGAATTGTGAATTTTAAAAATTTTCCTGTGCTTACTGTTCTTATTAGTATGCATGCTAGGGTAGAACTAAGATATTACCCTTAGTAAGGAACCGAGGAGTAACTCTTAGGTTGATTTACCTTTTAGGACTCCCGTATTAAATTGGATGTGGGTGAGAGTTCTGTGGCTGAAGTTCCGCTCGAAATATTTGATCAAAACAACCCGGTTGGCGCGATTATCTACCCGTCTTATCTGGGCTATCTGAGACATCTTTACATGGGTCGGAGCAACTATAAGGAGTTATTGTGTGCCTTGGTCGAGAGATGGTGGGACACCACCAATACTTTCCACTTCTCTTGGGGCGAATTGACACTGACTCCTGCGGATTTCTCGGTGATCTCCGGGATCCCTTTCGGCATTCGACCGATCGAGCTATATGATGACTGGAGGACTGAGATCTCCCCCGACCGGATGGTGGAGCTGATTGGGATAGACCTGCCACGGATTGTCGAGTCAGGCTCTACTACCCCTGCTTTGAGCATTTCCAGACACTGGTTATCCCTCTAGGCCTCTGGCATCTATGCTAGATACACGCGGGGAGAGCTGACGGCTACTCAGGTGGCTAGATTCACCTTGTTGCTACTGTTTGCTTCGACCTTCTGGTCCAACAGAAAAGAGAAGTTTAACCCTTCTATCTTGAAGAGTTTGGAAAATCTAGCCCATTTGGAGGAGTATGACTGGGCCGGTGCTATTCTGAGCCGTATGTACGACGATATGTGCGATCTGAGTCGAGGTCACGGCAAACTCAACGGGACCTACTACTTCTGGGAGGTAATGTAAAGAACATTCTCCTTTTCTGTGTTTTTCTGTTCGTCTTGATTTTCTTTTTCATTGATTCTCTTTTTCCCGCAGACTTGGGCATTTGAGTACTTTCCTTACACCCGCCCGGAGCTGCTTCAAACTGATCTCGGATCAGGGCTGGCGCCTTTGGCTTGGAGATGGTACAAATCAAACCTTCATACAGTTCGGTGCAAGAAATCGCTGAAGGAGCTGAGAGCCTTTTTCGACACTTGCCCCCTGGAGCAGGTATGTGCTTAGTGATTCTTAGATATGTTAAATAAAAAGGATTTATTAACTGTTTTCGCCGAAAATCCCAAACCCCGGAAGGATCTCGTAAAACGTCTTTTTATTTTGTTGTTTATTATTATTGTTTTGGAAAAAGGTGATAAAAATCGTTTTTGGATACATGATGCCGATAAATCGGTCTTATAAAATATTTTGAGTCGCCACCCATTTTTTCGGCAATGGGACCATTTTCAATTTTTATTTTATTAAATGACTCCATTTAACCCATTTTTTATTCAAGGCCAAATTATTTAGAAAACTGGTCAAGCGTACCAAGTACGATTCTAGGTAAGGGAATTAGGTACGTCGGCCCGTTGGAAGCCGACGCCCGGAAAAACCGGCCTCTTTTAACCTACAATTTCTAATTTTATTTTATTTTAGAAAAGCCAATTTATTTAATTAAACCCCAACCCGATTAAATCGAACTGAGTTCCTATGTGGAAAATTAATTAATCGTCCCAATCAAATCTAATTATCACATAGCAATTATTCAAATTAAAGCAATTAAATCAAAGCGATCAAATCAAATAAATAAATAAAAAGAGACCCGCTCTTGCCTTATGGTTCAAGGCGGGCAACAAACCGAACCTAAAATACATTCTACCCGATTTAAATCCAACCCATAAACCCAAAATCATGCATATTTATTATTTAACACTAGAAATGCAAATTGTTAATAAACATGCAAATTAATCTTAAATATAAATAAATCAACAAACTTAATTTTATTTTTCATTTAAACATAAATTGCAAAATTCATATAAATAAACACATAAAATTCCATTTTAGTATTCTAAGTTTATTTAAACTGTGATCTGTTTATAATTGGGCATTTTCAAGTTTATTGAAGAAATTAGACTTTATTTTCGTATAAAATTTATTATTTTTTTTTATTTTTTTTTATCTTTATGGAAAAATCGATGAACAGTCGCGTGACGCAACTGTTCTTAGATGAACAGTCGCGTGACGCAACTGTTCTTGGATGAACAGTGAATAGTGCACAGTGGCGTGACGCAACTGCACAGTCGCGTGACACAACTGTTCTTGGATGAAGCTGTTCATCCAGGAACAGTTGCGTGATGCACTGTCCTAGCCCAGAATTCATTTTTAAATGTTTTATTTACATTACTTCTTACTTAAATACGATTTAAAGACATATAAAATGGCCAAATATGAACAGAACATAATTTAAAGAAACTTAGATTACTAAAACCACAAAAATATTACTAAAATCACAAAAATATATAAAAGAAATACAAAGAATGTTAAGGAAATTACCTAATCCTCAGATTGATGCTCGCAAATGGATCAAATCTCTTAACAAATGATAGCTAAGATTTCCAGAAGCCTTTTTGTCAAGGATTTAATTGTGGATTCTTTATAGTGTGTTTTTTTTAGGGTTTCAAAATCGTGTTCCTCTTCTTTTTTGTTCTTCTGTTTTCTTCTCCCTCTCTCAAAATTGTGAGAAAGAGATGTATTTATAGGGTAGGTCAAGACACAGCTGCGTCACGCTACTGTAGCTGCGTGACGCAGCTCATTTTCACAGTGGGGTGACGCGACTGGCAGTGGGGTGACGCGACTGGCCGTCTACAGAGCTGGATTCAGGCCGATCCTGATTTCCAGCGGTCAGATGCCTTGTCTCGGCGGATGGTGGTCCTGTCGCACCCCATCCTGCGGCGATATTATTTGGGCGAGAGGGTGGACATTCAGATAAGAGGCTGCCGGACTGTCCCTTATTCCCCTCCTGAGGACATGCGAGCAAGTAGGCAGATGGTGCTCACTGCTGCTCATACTGAGGGTATCCCACATGTGGAGCTCCTTATGGGAGGAGATTACGATGAGTTCTGCGGAATCTCTTTGATGCCGCCCATTGGATCTCGGCTTGATAATTTCCAGGGGCTGGTTCCTTCTCAGCCACTTGGCACCCGTTCTTCTCGGGCTTCGGGTCCCTCGACTAGGACTCCAAGGAGGAGGCCCATGACCGATCCCACTTCTTCCACTCCGGTTGGGGGTCCGTCGCAGGCCGGGCCTAGCCGATCGACAGGTCCTTTCAGGGTTCCCCGGGCTATTTTGGAGGCTACCGGGCCACTTCACCCAAACCTGGCCAATCTACGTCTACCATACAGTATTTCTTACTTTGTTCATAACAGCCCTCCAGCTCTTCGAGAAGTCTCCCTGGAGGGTGTGGATCGCCCGACTCTTCCTTCCGAGGACATCACTGAGGTAAAGCCTGACACATCTCTCTCACAAAAAGGATTCATAAGAGATTTGAGATTGACTTGTATTTTCCTTTGTATGATTTCCAGGTTCCTGTCAGGTTGGTCAATCAGATGATGGAGCTGGTTCTCGGGATGCAGCAAGAACTAGCTGCGGCCTGGACTCAGATAGCCTTTGATGATCAGAGGAGGAGGAGGCCTCGCCGCTGATAGTTGCTAGATTTTCCAGCTTTCCTTTGTTTTTCTCTTACTGTATTTTCTGTACTGAACTTTATTTGTACCTGCACTTTGGTTAGTACTGAAAATATGTATGCATGGTTATCAAATATGAAAGAAAATAGGATTTTGTTTCCGCCCATTTTATGGAAAATATATTTTTCCCTTTTAGTACTGAAAAGAACATTATTATTTTTTTTTGCACAGGAAATTATATACATATATATATGTATAAACAAGAAGATTTTTTTTTTTTTTTTTGGCGGTGGCCGGCGGCTGGGCCGCCGGGTTGGGCTTTTTCTCTATAAAAGCTGCTTTTGGCCCTTTTTTTCTTTCACTCACTTGTTTTCTCGAAAATTGTGCTAGAAAAAGCAGTTCCCGGTCAGTTTCTTCTCTCTTCTCTCTTTTTTTCTTTATTTTATTTTTTTTAAATAAATAAAAATAAATAAAATAAAATAAAAGAACATGAATCCCTTCTACAACCATAGCATGCACAGTTGGACTAGGAGTCTCTCCAAAGTTGAAAAGATCAATTTGGGGAGGTACGGTCTTTCTCCTGTTATTACTCTTAGGGGTGTAGTAATTGATTGGGATTTTTTACGGGCCTGTATTAGACTTTGGGACCCTAAAGCCCACATTTTCCGGTTTGGGGCCATGATGGAGGAGATGTGCCCTCTTTTTGAGGAGTTTTGTGCTATTATAGGGTGTGACCCCAATGCCCCTCTGGTCAAGCATGAGGTAAAAATCGGGTATGTTAGGTCGTTTGAAACCCTGTTTCAGTTCAGCCGACCACAAGCTAGGGCTATGATTATCGATGACCAGAAAGCAATCTTGCTGCCCCTGATTGACGAATTCTCAAAGGCTTGCCCAGACGACCCAGACCGGATGAGGCTGAGGATGCAGGCCTTGGTTTTCTGTTTATTGGCTGGCTTCTTGTTTAACCAGGACCCAGGCTTTGGGGATTTGCGTCTTTGTTCCATGGTTCGACAAATGGAGGATATGGGCTGCATTGGCGGCATTATGCTGGCCGAGACTATTAAGAGCCTTGACAGGGCTGCTTTAGGGTTTGATGACTGGACAGTTTCTCCCATCATTCTCCAGGTATTTCCCCTTGTTATCTTTCTTATCTTTTCCTCTCTTTTTTACTTTATTTCCTTGTAATAGAAAGGATCCATTACTCAGGTCTGGTTGAAGGACCACCTTCAAGTGGTTGCTACTCCTACTCTCTTGCCCTATAATCCCACTCAGTATCGTATGCAGAGGATTTTGATCACACACCCATCTACTGATGCATGGACTTCATGGTTGATTGAGTTGGGTCCAAATGAGATACTGTGGTTCATCTCCTGGTACAACATCACCCGCTTTATTCAGGTCAGCTTTCGCCATTCTCGGGTTTACCTTTTAGGCCTCACACACTGTACTTGGTACTGCGCTTCGCGCGTTTGAGGCAAATGGGGATAGATCAGACTGTTCCGATTATGGATGACATTTCAACTGATTCAGCCATTACCCCGGGCGTTACACGAGCCGTCCTTAGGGCTTGGGTTAGAGATCATCGTATGGTTAGGCCTTTACCTAATCCTGCTAGTGTTCAGACTTCTCCTGAGTATCGGGCTTGGTTCATTACTGCTGTTTGGCCGATTGAGAGACCAAGGAGGACTGCATTGCTGAGTGTACTCGAAGGTTGGGTTCAGGCTGACGCTGATGATGAGCTTGGGACTGGTGAGGAGATTGTGCTTGCTCCTCGGACAGGTGAGGTTGGACAGAGTTTAACAGCTAGGGATGACTCAGAGGATGTTGCTCCACGGAGGAGACGGGACACCTAGACTCCTATAGGCTTTTGGACTTTATTGTTGTTTTTTGACTTTTGTTTTGGCTTTGGATTTTGGATGTTTTGCCTTTTTGGCTTTTTATTTGAGACTTTGGTTTAGACTTTATTATTTATTTGGACTTTTTGCTTTTCGCCTGACTTTGGGCTGCTATTGGAATGAGATTTGACTTTTTAGCTTAAATTGAGAATATCATTTAGCTTTCCAAGCATTTTCCAACTTTATTCATTCAAGCTCTGATTTTTGCCTAAGCCGCCCTTTTCAGGTTTTCGACTTAACGAGCTACCCATTTTTGCCTAAGCCGCCCTTTTTGGGTTTTCAGCTTAGCGGGCCCCTACTTTTGCCTAAGCCGCCCTTTCGGGTTTTCGACTTAGCGGGTTTTTTCTTTCTTTTTTTTTCTCTTTTTTTATTTGGCAAAGAAGAATGAAATTATGAAATGATTTTTTATTAATGTTTAGACCGCACCCAATGAGGCCTGCCTACATATCTCCGATATATAATTTCTTTTTTTCGAGGAGAATCAGGTCTAATGTAGCTCTTTTTACATTATGCAAATGATTACAATTACACAAAATATCTTTTTAACTGATCCAAATTACATGGATTTGTGAATTCCAAACCATCCAAATCAGTCAAAATAACGGCTCCGCCAGACAGTATCTTCTTCAACACATAGGGTCCAGCCCAATGAGGACGAAACTTCCCACGTGGGTCTATGATTGGCTGTCTAATTTCCTTCAAGACCAAACAACCTTCTTCCAGTTTTCGGTCTTTGACCTTCTTATTAAAATGCCGCGCCATTCTTCTTTGATAAACTTGAGTTTGGTGGATTGCTCGCAATCGCTTTTCATCCATACCCAACAGTTGCAAATGATAATTCTCAGCCCAATCTGCTTCGCTGATCTGGCTTTCCCGGATGATCCTTGCCGACTGAACTTCCAGCTCAATAGGCAATACTGCTTCCATACCATACACTAAAGAATACGGAGTTGCCCCAGTAGGCGTTCTGATGGAGGTCCTGTATCCCCATAAGGCATTTGGTAATTGTTCGTGCCAAGCTCTATGCTTTTGAACCGTCTTCTGCAAAATGACTTTTATAGCCTTGTTTGCAGCCTCTACCGCCCCATTTGTTTGTGGATGATAGGGTGAAGACTTGTGGTGCTGAATTTTCTTTTGCTTCTGTAGGTTCGAAAATTCGCTTTGAAAGTGAGACCCATTATCAGTAATGATCTCGAATGGCGTTCCATACCGACAAAGGATGTTGGTACGAACGAACTGTGCTACCTTCTTAGCATTCAAGACCGAATAAGAGGCTGCCTCAATCCACTTAGTGAAATAATCAACAGCAACCAGGATGAATTGATGGCCATTGGAAGCCTTTGGATGGATCTTTCCGATCACGTCTATGCCCCAAGTTGCGAAAGGCCATGGTGAAGCAATGGGATTTAGATTGACCGGAGGCTGTCTTTGCAGCTTGGCAAAAATCTGACACTCATGGCACTTCTGCGTGTGCCTCACGCAATCTGTATTCATGGTTGACCAGTAATAACCCAGGTTCATAATTTTTCGAGCCAGAGCTATCCCATGCATGTGTGGACCGGACTCCCCATTATGTATGGAATCCATGATGGCTTGAGCTTCTCCCTCATCAACGCACCTTAGGTGCAAGCCATTCCAACTTCTCTTATACAGAACTCCCCCAGTAAGGAAATATCCAGATGCTAACTGTCTCAATGTCCGTTGATCAGTCTTGCTGGACCCCTCCGGGTAGGCTTCATACTGAAGATAATTCTGTATATCCCAAAACCAGGGCTTGTCATCGACTAGATTCATGACATGTGCTGGCTGTTTCTGGAGCCGAACTGTCAGAGGTCGAATGACTTGATCTCCCCCTACATTAACCATGGAGGCCAAAGTAGCCAAAGCATCAGCAAACTGATTTTTGGCTCGCGGCAAGTAGTGGAAGGATAATTCTTCAAACTGCTGAGCTAATTCATCCAAGCGTTGCAGGTAAGGAACCAAACGCTCTTCCTTAATTTTCCATTTCCTTAGAGCTTGAGAGACTATCAGATTGGAATCTCCGAAAACCCTAAGGACTTTTATCTCTTTTTCCAGGGCCGCTTCTAACCCCTTTATGCAAGCTTCATACTCGACTTCATTGTTGGTGCAGTCGAAATCTAGTTTAACTGCAATTGGGATGTATTCTCCACAAGGAGTTTTGAATACGACTCCAACCCCATTTCCATGGTAGTTTGAACCTCCGTCGAAGTACATCTCCCAGACTTCACTTTCCAAGCTCAACAAGCCTTCATCAGGAAACTCTACCTCTAGCATTTGGTCTTCGACCGGTAATTCTGCTAACTGATCAGCCAAGGCTCCGCCTTTCACTACCTTCCGTTGTACAAATTTTAAGTCATAAGCTGCGAGCACTGACACCCACTTTGCCATCTTACAGTTAAGAACCGGCCTCTCCATAAGGAATTTCAAGGGGTTCGATTCAGAAATAACATATGTAGTGTAAGACGAGAAGTAGTGCTGCAGCTTTGTACAAGCCCAGACTAGAGCCAAACACAACTTCTCGATCTTATTGTATTTTAGCCGTATTCCAGCATCCTCTTGCTAAGGTAACACACGACATTTTCTATCCTTGTATCTTCTGCTTGTTGAGCTAGCATTGCACCCATCGCTTCTTTCGTCACTGATAGGTACAATAGCAAAGGCTTTCCTAGCCTGGGTGGCTGTAAAACCGGCGGGGATAACAGATATTGCTTGACTTGGTCGAAAGCTTTCTAACAATCCTCATTCCATTTGATGGCTACTCCTTTCCTGAGTAATTTGAAAATCGGACCACAAGTATCGGCCAACTGATTGATGAACCGGCTGATGTACTGTAGCCTTCCCAGGAAACCCCGAACTTCCTTTTCTGTCTTTGGTGCTAGCATTTCCAGAATAGCTTTGGCTTTCGAAGGGTCAATCTCTATGCCCTTCCGACTGACCATATGCCCCAGAAATACTCCGGATGTAGCTCTAAACAGACATTTTGCCGGGTTGTGCTTCAAGTTGTACTTTCGAAGTCTAAGGAAGAACTTCTCAAGGGCTGTTGTATGTTCTTCAGCTGTTTTTGATTTGACAACCATATCGTCCACGTACAACTCAACTTCTTTATGAATCATGTCATGGAAGATGATCTTTGCCATTCTTTGATAGGTTGCCCCGGCATTTTTGAGCCCAAAAGGCATGACCCAATAGCAGTAGGTTCCCCACTCCGTGATGAATGCCGTTTTCTCTTTATCGGGCAAATGCATCATTATTTGGTTATACCCGACAGCGAGATCAGTCAAGGAGACCATCTCGTGTCCAGCCATTCGGTCCACTAGCAGGTCAATATGCGGCAGGGGGAAGTCATCATTTGGACATGCTTTATTCAAATCCCGATAATCCACACACATTCTGACTTTTCCATCCTTCTTAGGAACCGGCATTATGTTTGCTAACCACGTCGGGTAGGCAATGGGTTCTATGAACTTGTTCTCCAGTTGCTTGGCAACTTCCTCCTTGATTTTCAAGGACCATTTTGTTTTTAGCCTCCTTAGCTTCTGCTTCACTGGCTTAGCCTTAGGGTATACCGGAATCTTGTGCACCACTATTGCCGGGTCTATTCCCGTGATGTCACTCGACTTCCACATGAAACAATCGGCAAACTTCTTCAAACATCCACTGACCTGTTCCCTGTTCATACAATCAGATGCAATGTATGTGTGTTCATTTTCTTCTTTGCCAATCATTATTTTTTCTTTTTCATTTTTTATTTCATTTATTTGATTATTGCTTTTGCTTGGAAATGCTTGGAAAGATAGACACGCAGGGTAGTCAAAAATTTGCAAGCCTTTATTGATTATGACAGAATCGTCTTCAAAAGTTACATCAAATTTGAAAACTGGATCTTCTAGATCCGACACAGATGACTCAGAACTGGAACTGGACTCTGACTCAGTTTCAGAATCGGGGTCAGACTCAGACTCAATACAGGACTTGATTACAGACTTTGGTACTAGGTTTGACTCGGGAGGGGGTTTATCAGCAGCGCGCTCCTCCTCGGCGTACCAGTTGTTGAGAGGTCCTTCGTTCAGCTTGATCAGGTTGAGTAGGTCTTGATTCCCATCATTTCCTGTGATAACCGCAACCTCATCAAAGAGACTAGGCTGCATGAAGTCTTCTGTTTCCAGTTCGGTTATTGTTTCGGGCTTGTTGCCCCAGACATCTGAGAATATCTCTAACCCAGGCAGCATCTTCTTAGCGGTCGGGCAGCAAAATGGTTCTCGGAAGCCACAGTAAGGAACTGCTTCTCCCGGTTTGCAGAAGTAATTGTTTAGAGTCAGAAGGTAAGGCCGCATCTGTACACTCTCCTTCCTTCCCTTTTTGGTTCTCTTAGCTCGGTCTTCATTAGTGGGCTCATAACCCAGTCTAAAGGTCCCTTCATTCACTGGACACTCCCAGGCTTGCAGTTTGGGATATGTCCTCCCGGACCCTGCCATAACCATTCCTGGCAAATAGGACATCTTAAGCATCAAAGGCACTATGCAGTTTATTTGCACTGTCCCGAAATCAAAGAGAATTCGAGAGTTTACAGCCTTTCCTTATATGAACTGCATAGTGTCATACTGAAATCCCGAGAGGGGTAAATTGGTAGTTTCAGGGTTGACCTCAAAGAGAGGCTGGCCCTTTGGCTTTTTGAGCTGACTGTAGTCATCCCCCTAGATAGTGATAACCTTGTCCTCATAAGGAAACTTGACCTTTTGGTGCAAGGACGAGGGTACTGCCTTAGTGTGGTGTATCCATGGTCGGCCCAGAAGCAGGTTGAAGCTAGTTGGTACATCAATCACCTAGAATGGGACTTCCATCACAGCTGGCCTGACTGTTAACTTTAGCGTAGCAACCCCCAACACTTCCCTTCGGGTGCTGTCATAGGCTTTCACTATCTGGTCAGAGGGGGTGAAATCCGTTTCCTCCAACCCTAGGCAGCTGGCTACTCTTAGTGGGCAGACATTCAATGCTGACCCATTGTCAATGAGAACCATGGGCACAGTTTTGTCTCTGGTTTGAACCATGACGTAAAGGGCATTGTTGTGACTGCCTCCCTCCTTGGGTAAGTCATCATCAGAAAACCCGATGCTTTGCATTTTAGATGATTGGGTGAGGGTGGATACTAGCACTTCAAGGCTAACCTCTACCGATGTCTGAAGTTGGCTCAAAGCCTTGCAAAGAGCTTGGCGATGAGGAAAGGATGATGCCAATAATTCCCAGATTGATACTTTAGCTTGTGTCTTTTTTAGCTGTGCAAGTACCGGGTCCTCCTTTGGCTCTTCTGCCCTCTGGTAGGGCTTATTTTCGATTTTATCTAGGACCAATGGTTCATATTGCCTTTCGCTCCTGGTGATGGCGTCGACCTCTTCAGTTAGGTCATTCAAATCCATGACACAGATGTTATTCATTTCTAGGAACAATTCGAAAGGATCGATCTGTTCCTGGTCAGCCATTATAGCATTTACCCCGTGATTTGGTAAGGGGTTAGTGCTAATGTTAGGCTTGCTTCTGGGAATAATTGAACCGTTATCCACCAGATCCTGGATGCGGTTCTTGAGTGTCCAGCATGCTTCAGTCTTATGCCCATATCCCTGATGATACTCACAGTATTCATCAGCCCTGTAGTTCCTTGGCAACGGATTGGGAGGTGGCCTTGCTTCCAAAGGCTTGATGTAGTTGGCCTTTACAGCCTCTTGGAAAACCAAAAGGATTGGCATCCCGAGATCAGTATAAGTTCTTCTGGACTGATTGCCATTTCTCATATTCCCCACACGTAAAGGGTTGGTGGGGGTGATGCTTGCCACTTCGTGGACTTTGCCAGGTTGGCTAGGTTTCGTATATTTGGAGGTTCCTAAATCTTCTTTCAGTTGCCCCATTTGAATCAGATCTTCTACTTTCGTAGCAGTGGCAATGAGCGACTGAAACATTGGTAGGTACTGGGTTCGTAGTTGTTGCTGGTAGACGGGCTGCAAGTTCTTTATTATTATGTCTACCTGTTCTTATTCTAAAGGCCGGTTAATCATTTGGGCGGCCTTGGCCCTCCACCTCGTAAGGAACGAGGAAAAAGGTTCATTGTTTTTCTGTTTGGTGGTTTCTAGTTCCCTCCGAGTAACATCCACCTCCATATTATAGTGATATTGGGAATTAAATGCATTGCAAATGTCTTCCCAAGTCTTCATCTTGGACCGATCCAGGCTAACAAACCATCTTAATGCAGCACCGGTGAGAGATTGTTGGAACAACTGAGCAAGGAGCTCGCTGCTCAATCCAAACGGGTTAAGGGCACCCACATACATTTTCAAGTGAGTTTTAGGACAAGTAGTTCCATCAAATTTGTCCATGTTGGGCATCTTGAATTTTGTGGGCAGTCTTGCTTCAGGGAATAAGGACAAGGAGTCCATGTCCACCACTTCCTTGTGGGTTTTGAGAGCAGTGATAGATCTTTCCAGGAGTTCTAGTTTCTCTCTCATTCTCTGAGCTTCCAACTCAGAAGCAGTTTTGGAGGGCATATCATCCAGGTTCAGGGCAGGGTTTGTAGGTTTAGCAGCAAGACCCTGATTGGAGGCAGCAGGTCCACTTCCCTCGGCCGAAGCCCCATTTCCATTACCATTGCCCAGCTCAGCTATCAGGGCAGTTCTTTGGGCAGCCAATGCCTCATTCATTCTGGCCTCCATTCTGGCCTCCAGTTGTTCGATGAGGGTTTGGATATCGGCTAGTGATGCCATTGATGCAGGTGGGGTTGTTGGAGTTGCAGGTGAAACTGGTGTAGCTGGTGAAGCTGGTGATAGCACCGTAGGTGTGATTGGCACTTGGGTGGGCACTCGGATTGTGGGTACCTGTAAGGATAAGGGTAGCTGGATTAGGTACAGTGGTTGGTGTATCAGGGTAAATGATGTGAGGTAGATCGACTCTTTATCCAACTGTGCATGACTAAGAAAAGGGTCTTTTGTGTTCCTCTTAATGTGATGATATGTCATGAATGCACACAACATCACGTCATAATCTGTTCATGATATGATTCAGATCATTGGGTGCATACAGTCCTAAGGGATAGGTTCTATAGGCTATGACGCAAATAGAGAATAGGCTTATAAAGGGACCCTTGAACCTAGGGCATGGATATACCTAACCACATGTGAAACAAAGAGTTTCGCATGGGTCCAACAGTACGCATGCCCATGGGCCATCCCCAAAAAGATTAGGGATGGTTTGCGGTAACAGGGAGGACACTTTGGCTGTCCGTCGACATAATCAAAGAGACCTGCCGATCAGCACTACTTGCTATCCAGACTTAGAAGTTTGAATAGAGAGAGAAGAAATTCACTTGAAATTCATTTTTTATGCAATGGAGAAAAGGATTCTCAATCGTGCAAATAAATCAACAATTCAAAATGATTTAATTAAATTGTACAATTAAGTCCAAATTCTCCTTATCCGTATTCTTAAAGAAAGAATACTTGATTCAATGTTAAGGTACCCTGCAAAACAACGCATAGTAAAATAAAACCCTAAAGAAGGGCTGGTTAGTTTACACAGCAATTGTAGTCCACTTTTATGCAAAAAAATTACATAAGTATTATCCCCAGTGAAGTCGCCAAACTGTGAACCCCTACCCCAAATATCATATGCATGTTATGCATTATGACAAAGGACAGAAATGCACGTGAGTGTGTGAGAGTTGCCACCTTGTTTAATTATTTTCGGGTAAACTAGGAAAAAACCCTAAGTTGACTCCAATTTTAATTAACCTAATTATTAGATTAATTATCCCAATGTTTAAGGCATGATTTGCGAACCCGAGATGGATCCCGAGACCATGTCATGCTGGTAAACTAACCTATGAATGAATGATTTGCAAGGTGATGAATGTAATTGGCCCAATTGAAATGTTTATGTGATTTCGACTTGCCGCTCGGGGTTAAATCCCTAACGTGCCTACGTACTTCCGTTTGAATGGAAGATCAAAGTCAACGTAGTTCGATAGGCCTCTTTTAGAGGGCTTTGAATGGGGATGCTTTATGCATGAGTGTGTGTATGCTTCGTGCATTTTGTTTAGGCATTTTGCCAAAAAATGATTGATTTGATTTAGGCATTTGATGCCAAAAGTGTTGATTTAAGGCTTTTAGCCAAAAAGAATGATTTAGGCAATTGCCAAAAATTGATTGATTGGGCGTTTGTCGCCAAAATGCTTGATTTTAAGGCTTTTAGCCAAAAGATTGAAGGCTTTAGCCAAAATGAGTTGATTTAGGCAATTTATTGCCAAAAGTTGGTGATTGGGCGATTGTCGCCAAAATTGATTGACTTAAGGCAATTTATTTGCCAAAAGCAATTGTTTGAGGGCTTTTAGCCAAAAATTGTGATTTAAGCGATTTGTCGCTTAAGAAGAAGATTAAACTCACTTACAGGCAATTTGTTTGCCAAAAACGATTATTTGAATTGCAATGTAGGCAATGTATTGCCAAGACAAAAACGTGTTTAATTAAAGCTTTTTAGTCTCAATTATTGATTAATTGGACTTAAGCCGGACTGTTCGAAATAAAGGTAATTATACCATAGCCATTTAATTAACTAGGTATTTTAAGCCAATATTGTCGGATTTAGGCCTTAATACCACGATTATTAATTAACCGGGCATTTAGCTTAAATTTATTTACTTGAGGCAATTTGTTTGCCTAATGATGACATGGATGCATTTATGCAGTTGTAGAGTTATTAGGAGTAGAAGAGAAGCATGCATGAAGTGCTAAAATTAAATAGGCAAAGTTTAGTTCATGTACCTGATTTAATCGACGGCCATTTCTCAACTCCAGGTTAAGCTCCTCGTTAAGGGAAAATTAATTAATTTGATTTTAATGACCACTTAACAAAGCAAGAAAGCAATTAAAGCTAAACTAAAATGCAGAAAAGTGGTAAAGAATCGCAAGGAGCGTAGGGGAGAAGGAGCGTCCGTCAACACAGACTGAGTCAGTTGAAAGGTCACATCGGGCCTGTATTTATAGGCGAAACGGACTGTTTCGGCGGCCTGGGCCGCCTGAGCTCGATGGCTGGGCCGCCGGGGCCGGTGACCGGCGGCCCGAGCCACCGAGGCCGGTGGTTCTGCTATTTTTTGTTCCGGAGGTTTTTCCGGAAGTTCCGGACCTCCAAAAAATATTCCGAGACCAGTTCCGTGATCCTCGTAATTTTCCGGACGTTTCAAGTACCATATTGGCATACTTCCGGTGAACTTTCCGAATGGCCTCCGGCCCGGCCAGACTGTTTGCAGTCCGGGAAAATTGGCTCTTTGAGCCTCAAAATTTGGGTATTCACAAACTCCTTTATGTATGCATGAACCTATGCAAGTGCTAAGGTTTATTCATGGTTTTATATTGATCTTTCTAGGGAAATCGCTGAGAAAATGGTGCTCGTCCCTCTGATCAACGTCTTAAAAGAGTTCATGGTTTAGGCAGGGCCAACAGTCGAAACATCTTAGCTTAAATGAGTCAATCTTGGATCAAATAAGCAGAGAGGAAGGTTTTGCATCCTTCGACCATAACCCCGGAATAGGAAGAAAAGTTTTGAACTTCAAATCTTTTATTAATCTTTCTTCTTTTCAACATTATACAGAAGTAAAGAAAGTTTATTTTAATACAATGGTCATTTGCTCTAACTACTCGATTTCCTATTCTCCTTCAAGTCGGGTTGATAGCGTTGAGCAACCAATCACACATTTATCACGAACGCATGGCATGAATTCTGCATTTAAACTAAGCACCATGCGTTGATCCCGGAAAATTTTATTTTTATATATATATATTTTTTCATGCTCTAACTTTTGCCTAGGCCGCCCTTTCGGGTTTTCAACCTAGCGAGCTTAATTCTTGCCCAAGCCGCCCTTTCGGGTTTTCAACTTAGCATTTTTTTTTTCGAAATCATCATTTCAGACGTAGAATCTTTTCATTTGGTCTTGATTGACAATTCGATTAACAGGTTCTCCTTCCATAGTGACCAATTCAGCGGTGCCTTTTGCTAATAGTTTGTGAACTCTGAACGGTCCATGCCAGTTGGGTTTAAATTTCCCACCAGGATGATTCTGGGCTTCGTGATCCAATAATCTGATCAAAACCAGATCTCCATTCCTTACTGCCTTTGGATGTACTCATTTATTGTAGAAACGAGCAATTCTTCTTTTTCTCATTTGATCCTGGAATCGAGCATTCAATCTTTTCCCGTCTAAGAGCACCAAATCTTCATATCTCTTCTTGACCCATTCCTCTTCGGTCAGACCAGCTTCTACCAAAACCCTGAGAGACTTCTTTTCGAGCTCTATCGGTAACACTGCCTCCATTCCGTATACAAGTTCGAAAGGAGAAGCTCCGTTTATTGATTTGAATGTAGTGCGATGCCCCCAGAGCGCGAAAGGAAGTTTCTCAGCCCAGCTTCTGTACCTTTCACACATTTTCGACAGGATTCTTTTGATCTCCTTATTCGTAGCTTCTACTGCGCCATTAGCCTGAGGGCGATAAGGAGAAGAATGGTGATGCTCAACCTTATATCTATAGAGCAATTGGCCAACATCTGCCTGAAAATGAGAGCCATTATCCGTAACTACGTGATGGGGAACACCATAGCGACAGAAAATGTTCTGTTCAATGAATCTAGCCACATGTTTGGCAGTTAAGGTTTTGTAAGATTGAGCCTCAATCCATCTAGAGAAGTAGTCAACTGCAACCAATATATACTGATGGCTGTTCGATGCTGCTGGTGAGATTTTGCCGATGACGTCTATACCCCATGCAGAAAAAGGCCAGGAAGTGTGAATACTCAAATTTTGAGGCTCAGAGGAATAACATGGCATGTGAAACTCTTTAAATGGAGGAAAACACGCCTGCTACAGTACCATGCCAATTAGTTTGACTTTGCTACAGTGCCTGTTTTCCCGGACTACAAACAGTCCGGCCGGACCGGAGGCTATTTTGGAAACTCACCGAAAGTATGCCAATATGGTACTTAAAACGTCCGGAATGTCGCGAGGATCGCGGAACAGGTCCCGGAATATTTTTCTGAGGTCCAGAACTCCCGAAAATGCCTCCGCCGGCACCAACCGCCGGCGAGGGCGGCACCTGCCGCCCTGCCTCCGGCGGCACCTGCCGCCCTAGGCCCGTTAAAATGGCCCCTCCCCCTTCATTTTTGACTTACCCTGTCTGTGTTGACGGACGATCTTTCTCTCCCCATGCTCTTTGCGATTCTTTTACCGTTTTTTGCATTTTAATTTAATTTTTATTATATTTTGTTGTGATATTTGGACACTAAATCAAATAAATTAAAATTAATATTCCCCAAGCGAGGAGCTTAAATCTGGAATTAAGAAGTAGTCGCCGATTAAATCAGGTACGTAAACAAAACTCTGCCTATTTAATTTTAGCACTTCATGCATATTTCTCTTCTACTCCTAATAATTCTATAATCGCATAAGTGCATTCATGTCATTATTTTTTTTTAGCAAATAAACTGCTTTAATAAAAAAAAATGATTAAACTTAACGGCCGATTAATTAATAATCGTGGTAGTTAAGCTTAAATCCGACAATATTGGCCAAAGAGCCTAGTTAATTAATAACTACGGTTCAATTGCCTTATTTCGAATAAATATGGTTTAAAGTCCAATTAATCAATAATTGTGGCTAAAAGCCTAAATCAACAATTTTGGCCAAAGGCCTTAAAATCAATCATTTGAGCGACAAATCGTTTAAATCACGCCTTTTAGCAAACAAATTGCGTAAATCAACCAGTTTTGGCCAAAGGCCTTAAAATCAATCTCTTTGGCGACAATTGCCTAAATCAATCAATCTTTTGGACAAAGGCCTTAAATTAATCATCTTGGCGACAATCGCCCAATTACATCATTTTGGCAAACTAATTGCCTAAATCAATCAATCTTTTGGCCAAAGGCCTTAAATCAATCATTTTGGCGACAATCGCCTAAATCACACCTTTTGGCAAACTAATTGCCTAAATCAACACATTTTGGCTAAAAGCCTTAAAATCAACCGTTTCGGCGACAATCGCCCAATCACATCAATTTTGGCAATAAATTGCCTAAATCAATCAATTTTGGCTAAAAGCCTTAAAACCATTCGTTTTGGCGACAAATCGCCCGACAAAAATCATTTTCGGCAATAACAAGCCCGAACATCAATTTTGGCAATAATAAGCCCAAATATCAACTTTGGCGACAAATCGCCCGACAACCATCTTTGGCACAAATGCCTTAAAACCAACACATTTGGCGACGAACGCCTAATCGAATCAATCGATCCTTTGGCAAAATGCCTAAACAAACATGCACAAAGCATACACATACTCATGCATTAAGCATACCCCTTCAAAGCCCTTCAAAGAAGGCCTATCGAACTATGTTGACTTTGATCTTCTATTCAAACGGAAGTACGTAGGCACGTTCGGGATTTCACCCCGGGTGGCAAGTCGAAATCACTTAAACATTTCATTAATCCATCATTCACCTTGCAAAGCATTCATTCATTCGGTTAGTTCATCAGCATGACATAGTCTCGGGATCCACCTCGGGTTCGTAGACTGTGCCTTAAACATTGGGATAATTAATCTAGTAACTAGGTTAATTAAAAATGGAGTCACTTAGGGTTTTTTCCTAGTTTACCCTAAAATAATTAAACAAGGTGGCGACTCACACATCACGTGCATTTCTTCTCATTCATCACATGCATTCACATGCCTATGATATTCGGGGTAGGGGTTCACAGGAAGGAGTTGTCGGATGAAGTTCAACAGCAGGTAAGTGGCTTTTATTATCATGATATTGGCAAACTTTGCAATGACGCACATACTGAACACAGTCACCTTCCATCTTCATCCAGAAGTAGCCCTGCCTCATGATTTTTCTTGCTAAGCTCATGCCGCTTAAATGAGTACCGCAAACTCCTTCATGCACCTTCCTCATTATATCTTCTCCTTCTCTCTTGCTCACACATCTCAGCAACATTCCATCCCAAGCTCTTCTGTAGAGTTCACCATCGGCTAGAACATAATTCAGAGCCATTTTTCTGAGAACTGCACGGTCTTCTTTCGTAGCATCATCAGAAAAAGTACCGTCTTTCATGTACCTCATGATATCCGTGAACCATGGTTCTTCCTCCGACTCTATCTGGTTCACAAAATGTTCTTTGTAGCACGGGATATTGGCTGTGGTAATGATAAATGGCTTCTTCGGAACCTTGCTCAAATCTTGCCAAGCCGATGCTAAGTTTGCCAAGGCGTCTGGAATTCTGTTATAGGTTCTTCCTATGTGAGTGAAAGTGATCTTGTCAAATAGTGCTGCCTTTTTCAACAAGTACTCAACATAGGGCTTCAGTCTTTCTTCCTCTACCTTCCATCTCTCATTATCATGTTCAATAACCAATAACGAATCTCCTATTACTTCGACCTCCTTAGCACCGAATGCAAGGAGAGCTTCCATCCCCATGATGCATGCTTCATATTCCGCCATGTTGTTAGTGACCGGGAATAACAGCCTCTTGCACATCGTGGTAACCTCGCCATTAGGTGCTTCAATTACGATACCAGCTCCGACTCCATTTCTGTTGGTTGATCCATCAAAATACAATCTCCAAGCTCCTGTTTCGATACATAGTAGGTACTCATCCGGAAACTCCAATTCCCAAGGTTCATCACTTGCAATTGGATTTTCTGCCAGGAATTCTGCTACAGCCCGACCTTTGACCATTTTCTTCGTTAGAAATTTTGCATCCACACTAGACATCTGAATTAACCACTTAGACAATCGTCCCTCTAGAGTAGGCATTTTCTGCAAATACTTCAGAGGATCGATCTTGGAGACAAAAGTGACCTTAAAAGAATCAAAGTACGGCCTCAACTTCTTTATCGACCACACTACTGCCATGTACGTTTTCTCAATCAGATTGTACTTCTCCTTTGTAGGCAGTAGTTTCTTGCTAATGTAATAGATAGCCTTTTCTATTACAGCGGCGTCCGACTGTACCAACATTGCTCCGACTCTTGTATCTTCTACAGATAGATACAAGATTAGAGGTTCTCCCGATCTTGGTGAACTGAGCACTGGTGGATTCATCAAGTATTTCTTTATGTGGTCAAAGGTCTTCTGGCAGTCCTCGTTCCACTTGACTGGTTGATTCTTCTTCAGTAGCTTGAAAATTGGGGCACAGGTGATGGATAACCTCGAAATAAACCTGCTGATATACTGGATCTTACCTAGGAAGCTTCTCACCTGACGTTCTGTTCTTGGCGGTTCCATGTCCTGAATGGCTTTTATTTTGTCGGGGTCAACCTCAATCCCGTTAGGTCCTACAACGAAACCTAACAACTTTCCCTTCGTTACTCCGAATACGCACTTCTTGGGATTGAGCCTCAAGTTGTACTGCTTGACCCATGCGAAGAACTTTTCCAACATTTCTGCATGTTCTTCCTGTGTTTTTGTCATGATCACCATGTCGTCCACATATACTTCTAACCCTTTATGGATCATATCATGAAACAATATGGTAGCCATCCTCTGGTATGTTGCTCCGGCGTTCTTCAATCCAAATGGCATTACCTTATAGCAAAACGTTCCAAAATCCGTGGTGAAGGCCGTCTTGTGCTTGTCCACTAAAGCCATCAGTATTTGATTGTATTCGGAGAACCCGTCCATAATAGAATAGCATCCCATTCCGGCAGCGCTGTCGATCAAAACATCTATGTGCGGAAGTGGAAAGTCATCTTTAGGTGGGGCTTTATTCAAGTCCCTGTAATCAACACAGACCCTTATCCTCCCATCTTTCTTCAGTACCGGGACTATATTCGCCAACCATTCCGGATAATGAACTACTTCTAAGAATCCTGCATCGAACTGCTTCTGGACTTCCGCTTTGATCTTGTCTTGCCATTCTGGTCTGACCCTTCTCCTTTTCTATTTTACTGGCTTAACACTCGGATCAGTAGGAATGAAGTGCTCTGCTATTGATCTGTCGATTCCTGGCATGTCTGCATAGCTCCAGGCAAACACCTCTGAATTTCTTTTGATACATTCTTGAAGATCTTGTCTGAGCTCAGGTTTAAAGTCTGATCCGATTTCGATTATTTTAGGATCCTTAGTGGTGCTTAAATTAAATGCAAAATGATGCAATGCATTTATGTCAAATATGCGTGTGGTGTAATCAATGCCATGAACATGACAATCAGGAAAACAAGAAAACAAGTAGTCAAAGTTCACTTCCATTGATTGAAATAAAAGAGGAAAACCATCCATAGTGTTCTCAAAACAAGGATCAGAAAAACAAAATACAGGATTAACTGCTTGTTCAATACATTCATTACAAGTGTCTTTTATTGCCTGGATCACTTCATCGGCATCTACACCTTCTTCTTCTTCCCCCGGGGTATCTCCTATCTTCTCTTCTGCCGGCTTCGATGCCTTCCTCTCCGTCTCTTTGGCGTCTTTGGCAGCTAGAACCGACTGGAGGATGCGCGCTTTGGCCTTTTGCTCTTGCACCAGCTTGGAAGTTTCATCCCCAATCCCCAGAAAGTCTTCAAACTTGGATATCTTCTTCAACCACTCAGATTCAGTGCTCGCTTCTGTCATACATACCATGAATTCAGTCCCATCCACCAGCTGTTCCAAGGAAGGTTCGGGCGACTTGACCAGCTTCTCCTCATAATCGGTCATGAATATCTCCAAGCCGGGATAGGTCTTCCCCCTACTCTGAAATTCCCCTTCGGCTTGTGGAATAAAGAAGATCTGATTCACACTCGACGCTCTGATTGGAGACTGAACCTCATATTTTTCTTTCTTTCTATTTTCAGAGTAGCCCAATCCGCGCTTGTCTTGTTGCCCCAATGCCGATGAGAGAGGCTCAAACCTTCCTTGCAGCTCCCGGCCTAAACCCTTGCCATACTGCCAATTCATCTTCTTCATCATCTTCCTTGAGAAAGGACTCATTCTATTTACTGCACTTTTGCTCTTGGTGGTGGATGCATCAATTACTGCCACCTGAAAACCCGATAACGGTACCGCCAGCTCTAAGCCTTCCACTGTTGCTACACTCAGATCCTCTTGTGCGTTGACTGTCACCACATCTGTACCCCACGGAATTTTCACTTTTCTGTGTAGAGTGGATGGAACTGCACCTAAAGGGTGGAGCCATGGTCTTCCTAACAAAAGAGCATAGTTGGCTAAGATATCAAGCACAACTACATCTACCCAGCTTTCCACAGCTCCCGTGGATATCTTTGCTTTAAAAGTCCCTTTTGCATTCCGCATAGTGTTATCATAAGCCTTGACCACCATGTTTGATGGCTCAAGCTCTGATTCTTCGATTTTAAACTTAGACAGCATCTTCAGCGGACATACACACAGTGCTGATCCATTATCCACCATCACATTCCGAGTATCTCGTCCATTGACGGTGATCTGAATGTACAACGGCTTACAGTGGTTTCTTCCTTCTGGTGGAAGGTTTGAGTCAAAGAAAGTGACTTCGCCTATTCTTCGCTGTAACACATTGATCATATCAACACTTTGAATTCGAGCTGGCACTCTGACAAAAGTCATAACTTCAAGTAAAGCTTCTCTATGCTCCTTAGATGTGATCAGCAAATCCCATATCGAAATATCAGCTCTTGTTCTTTGCAACTGACTCAGCACTGAGCTGGCGGTCACCCCACTAGGCGCCTTACTCTGACTGCTTTCTCCAACCTCAACAGCCTTCTTCTGTCGTTGCCATTCTTTGATAAGTTGCCCCGGCATTTTTGAGCCCGAAAGGCATGACCCTATAGCAGTAGGTTCCCCATTCTGTGATAAATGCCGTTTTCTCTTTGTCCGGCAAATGCATCATTATTTGGTTGTACCCGACAGCGAGATCAGTCAGGGAGACCATCTCGTGTCCAGCCATTCGGTCCACCAACAAGTCAATATGTGGCAGGGGGAAGTCGTCCTTCGGACATGCTTTATTCAATTCCCGGTAATCCACATACATTCTGACTTTGCCATCTTTCTTCGGCACCGGCACAATGTTTGCTAACCACGTCGGGTAGGCAATGGGTTCTATGAACTTGTTCTCCAGTTGCTTGGCAACTTCCTCCTTGATTTTCAAGGACCATTCTGTTTTTAGCCTCCTTAGCTTCTGCTTCACTGGCTTAGCCTCATAGTATACTGGAATCTTGTGCACCACTATTGCTGGGTCAATTCCCGTGATGTCACTTGCCTTCCACATGAAGCAATCAGCAAATTTCTTCAAACATTCACTGACCTGTTCCCTGTTCACGCAGCCATATGCAATGTATGTATGTTCATTTTCTTCTTTGCCAATTATTATTTTTTCTTTTTCATTTTTTATTTCGTTTATTTCCTTTTCATTTTCGCTTGGAAATGCTTGGAAAGATAGACATACGGGTAGTCAATAATTTGCAAGCCTTTATTGATTATGACGGAATCGTCTTCAAAAATTACATCAAGTTTGAAATCTGGATCTTCTAGATCCGACACAGACGACTCAGAATTGGAACTGGACTCTGACTCAGTTTCAGACTCGGGGTCAGACTCAGACTCAATACAGGACTTGATTACAGAGTTAGGTACTAGGTTTGACTCCGGAGGGGGTTTGTCAGCAGCGCGCTCCTCCTCGGCATACCAGTTGTTGAGAGGTCCTTCGTTTGGCTTGATCAGGTTGAGCAGGTCTTGATTCTCATCATTTCCTGTGATAACCGCAACCTCATCAAAGAGACTAGGCTGCATGAAGTCTTCTGTTTCCAGTTCGGTTATTGTTCCGAGCTTGTTGCCCCAGACATCTGAGAATATCTCTAACCCAGGCAGCATCTTCTTAGCGGTCGGGCAGCAAAATGGCTCTCGAAAGCCACAGTAAGGAACTGCTTCTCCCGGTTTGCAGAAGTAACTGTTCAGAGTCAGAAGGTAAGGCCGCATTTGTACACTCTCCTTCCTTCCCCTTCTGGTTCTCTTAGCTCGGTCTTCATTAGTGGGATCATAACCTAGTCCAAAGGTCCCTTCATTCACCGGACACTCCCAGGCTTGCAGTGCAGGATATGTCTTCCCGGACCTTGCCATAATCATTCCTGGCAGATAGGACATTTTTAGCATCAGAGGCACTATGCAGTTTATTTGCACCGTCCCGAAATCAAAGAGAATTCGAGAGTTTGCAGTCTTTCCGTCTATGAATTGCACAGTGTCATACTGAAATCCCGAGAGGGGCAAGTTGGCAGTTTCGGGGTTGACCTCAAAGAGAGGCTGGCCCTTTGGCTTTTTCAGCTGACTGTAGTCATCCCCCTGGATAGTGATAACCTTGTCCTCATAAGGAAACTTGACCTTTTGGTGCAAGGAAGAGGGTACTGCCTTAGCATGATGTATCCAGGGTCGACCTAGAAGTAGGTTGAAGCTAGTAGGCACATCAATTACCTGGAATGGGACTTCCATCACAGCTGGCCCAACTGTTAATTTCAGCGTAGCAACCCCCAACACTTCCCTCCGGGTGCTGTTGTGAATACCTAAATTTTGAGGCTCAAAGAGCCAATTCTTTCGGACTGCAAACAGCCCGGTCGGACCAGAGGTCATTCAAAAAGTTCACCGGAAGTGTGTCAATATGGTACTTGAAATGTCCGAAAAATTACGAAGATCACGAAACTGGTCTCGGAATATTTTTTGGAGGTCCGGGACTCCCGAAAAAGCCTCCGGAAAGAAAAAAAAGGCACGCATGTCCGCCCGCGGGGGTGGGCATGCCCACCCTCAAGAACGGACGCACCCGCCCTGCAAAGGCGGGCACGCCCGCCCAACCTGGGCGGACATGCCCGCCCAGCCCAGGCGCGCATGCCCGCCCTCGAGGGCGGGCAGGCGCGCCCGGGGTGCGTTTTTTCCCTATAAAAGACGGCCCTGGGGCTCCGTTTTGAGGCACTCAGTCTGTGTTGACGGACGCTCCTTCTCCCTACGCTCTTTGCGATTCTTTACTGCTTTCTTGCATTTTTTAATTTTAATTTTATTTTATTGTTGTGATACTTGGTCACTTAAAATTAAATTAAAATTAATTCCCTTAACGAGGAGCTTAACCTGGAGTTAAGAAGCGGTCGACGATTAAATCAGGTACGTAAGCAAAACTCTGCCTATTTAATTTTAGCACTTCATGCATGCTTCTCTTCTACTCCTTTTAATTCTACAACTGCATAAATGCATTCATGTCATCATATAGGCAAGTAAATTGCCTCAATTAAAGTATGATTAAGCTAAATGCCCGGTTAATTAATAATCGTGGTATGAAAGCCTAAATCCGACAATATTGGCTTAAAATATCTAGTCTATCAATGGCTATGGTATGATTGCCTTTATTTCGAACAATTTTCGGCTTAAGTCCAGTTCATCAATAATTGTGACTAAGTAGCCTAAATTATTCACGTTCTTTTGGCATTAAATTGCCTACATTGCAGTTTGATTAATTACTTTTGGTAAACAAATTGCCAATAAGTAAGATCAGTTATTTTTTAGCAATAAAACGCTTAAATCAAAGTTTTGGCAAAATGCCTTAAAACTAAATCAATCTTTTTGGATTTAAAGCCTTAAATCATCCAATTTTGGCGACAGTCGCCTAAATAAATCATCAATCAATTTTGGCAACATCTTGCCTAAATCGGCACTTTTTGCTAAAAGCTTTCAAATCAACACATTTTGGCTAAAAGCCTTTAAAATCAATTTTTCGGCAATTAAATTGCCTAAATCACAAAATGTTTTGGCTAAAAGCCTTAATTCATTTTTTGGCAAACAAATAAGTCCAATCAACATTTTTCTGGCACACAAATAAGTCCAATCAAAACTTTTTGGCAAAATGCCTAAAACCATCAATTCTTTGGCACAATGCCTAAACAAAATGCACAAAGCATACACACACTCATGCATAAAGCATCCCCATTCAAAGCCCTCTAAAAGAGGCCTATCGAACTACGTTGACTTTGATCTTCCATTCAAACGGAAGTACGTAGGCACGTTTGGGATTTAACCCCGAGCGGCAAGTCGAAATCACCTTAAACACATCATTCACCTTGTAAAGCATTCATTCATGGTTAGTTCATCAGCATGACATAGTCTCGGGATCCATCTCGGGTTTGCACACCATGCCTTAGACATTGGGATAATTAATCTAGTAATTAGGTTAATTTAAATCGGAGTCACTTAGGGTTTTTTCCTAGTTTACCCTAAAACAATTAAACAAGGTGGCAACTCACACATCACGTGCATTTCTTCCTTAGTCACATGCATCTCACGCATTTGATATTAGGGGAGGGGTTCACAGTTTGGCGACTCTGCTGGGGAAGAACATGTAATTATTTTGCATAAGTGGACTACAATTGCTGCATAGACTAACCTGCCCTTCGTTAGGGTATTATTCTACTATGTTTTGTTTTGCAGGGTACCTTGACATAAATCGAGTGTTCTTTCTTTAAGAATACTCGATGAGAGGAATTTTGAACTTAAGTGACAAATTTGATTAAGACATTTGAATTTGTTGATCTATTTGCACGATTGAGAATCTTTTTCTCCATTGCATAAAAAAACGAATTTCAAATGAATTTCTTCCCTCTCTGTTCAAACTTCTGAGTCTGGATAGCAAGTAGCGCTGATCGGCAGGTCTCTTTGATTATGTCGACGGACAGCCAAAGCGTCCTCCCTGTTGCCATAAACCACCCCCAATCCTTTTGGGGATGGCCCATGAGTATGCGTACCGTTGGACCCACGCGAAACTCTTTGTTTCACATGTGGTTAGGTATATCCATGCTCAAGGCTCAAGGGTCCCTTTATAAGCCGATTCTCTATTTTGAGTCATAGCCTATAGAACCTATCCTTTAGGACTGTATGCACCCAATGATGTGAATCATATCATTAAACAGATTATGGCGTGTTGTTATGCGCACTCACGACATATCATAAACATGGGGTAAAGAAAAAGAGAGCATGAAATACCCTTTTACTTTCAGTCATGCACAGTTGGACAAGAGAGTCAATTCACCTCACATCAGCTACCTGATACACCGACCACTGTACCTAATCCAGCTACCCTTACCCTTACAGGTGCCCACAATCCGAGTGCCTACCCAAGTGCCAGACACACCTACAGTGCTATCACCAGCTTCACCAGCTTCACCAGCTACACCAGCTTCGCCTACAACTCCAACAACCTTATCTGCACCAATGGCATCACTTGCTGATATCCAAACCCTTATTGAACAACTAGAGGCTAGAATGGAGGCCAGAATGGAGGCCAGAATGAATGAGGCACTAGCTGCCCAAAGGACCGCCCTGATAGCTGAACTGGGTAATGGGAATGGTAATGGAAATGGGGCTTCCGCTGGGGGAAGTGGACCTGCTGCCTCCAACCAGGGCCCTGCTGCTGAACCTACAAACCCTACCCTAAACCTGGATGAGATGCCTTCTAAAACTGCCTCTGAGCTGGAAGCTCAGAGAATGAGAGAGAAACTAGAGCTCCTAGAGAGGTCCATCACTGCTCTCAAAACCCACAAGGAAGTGGTGGACATGGACTCCTTGTCTTTGTTCCCTGAAGCCAGGTTGCCAACTAAGTTCAAGATGCCCAACATGGACAAGTTTGATGGAACCACTTGTCCTAAAACACATTTGAAAATGTATGTGGGTGCCTTAAACCCATTCGGATTGAGCAGTGAGCTCCTTGCTCAGTTGTTCCAACAATCTCTTACTGGTGCTGCATTAAGATGGTTTGTTAGCCTTGATCGGTCTAAGATGAAGACCTGGGAGGATATCTGTAATGCATTCAATTCACAGTACCACTACAATATGGAGGTGGATGTTACTCGAAGAGAGTTAGAGACCACCAAGCAGAAAAATAATGAACCCTTTTCCTCGTTCCTTACGAGGTGGAGGGCCAAAGCCGCCCAAATGATTAACCGGCCTTCTGAACAAGAGCAGGTGGACATAATAATAAAGAACTTGCAGCCTGTCTACCAACAACGATTACAAACCCAGTACCTGCCAACTTTCCAGTCGCTCATTGCCACTGCCACAAAGGTAGAGGATCTGATCCAAATGGGGCAACTGAAAGACGACTCAGGGACCTCTAAGTACAAGAAACCTAGCCAGCCAGGCAAGGTCCACGAAGTGGCAAGCATCACTCCCACCAACCCTTTACGAGTGGGGAATATGAGGAATGGTAATCAATCGAGAAGACCACACACTGACCTTGGAATGCCAATCCTTTTCGTTTTCCGAGAGGCTGTCAAGGCCAACTATATCAAGCCTTTAGAAGCAAGACCACCTCCCAATCCATTACCGAGAAACTATAAGGCGGATGAATACTGCGAGTATCATCAGGGATACGGGCACAAGACTGAAGCATGTTGGACGCTCAAGAACCGCATACAAGACCTGGTAGACAATGGGTCAATCATCCCAAGAAGTAAACCAAACATTAGCACTAATCCCTTACCAAATCACGGGGTAAATGCTATTGATTCTGACCAGAAATTAATCGATCCTTTCGAGTTATTTTTGGAAATGAATAACATCTGTGTCTTGGATTTGAATGACCTAAGTGAAGAGGTCGATGCCATTACTAGGAGCGGGAGACAATATGAACCTTTAGTTTTGGACAAAATCCAAAACAAACCCTACCAGAGGGCAGAGGAGCCAAAGGAGGACCCGGTGCTGTCACAATTAAAAAAGACACAAGCTAGGGTGTCAATCTGGGAACTTTTGGCATCATCCTTTCCTCATCGCCAAGCTCTTTGCAAGGCTTTGAGTCAACTCCAGACGCCTGTGGAAGTCAGCCCTGAAGTGCTAGTATCCACCCTCACCCAATCATCTAAAACACGAAGCATCGGTTTCTCTGATGACGATTTGCCCAAGGAGGGAGGCAGTCATAACAATGCTCTTTATGTCACTGTTCAGACTCGAGACAAAACCGTGCCCATGGTTCTCATTGATAATGGGTCGGCGCTGAACGTCTGCCCACTGAGAGTAGCCAGCTGTCTAGGGTTGGAGGAAACTGACTTCACTCCCTCGGACCAGATAGTGAAGGCCTATGACAGCACCCGGAGGGAAGTATTGGGGGTTGCCATGCTGAAGCTAACAGTTGGGCCGGCTGTGATGGAAGTCCCCTTCCAGGTAATTGATGTGCCGACCAGCTTCAACCTACTTCTGGGCCGGCCATGGATACACCACACTAAGGCAATACCCTCGTCCTTGCACCAAAAGGTCAAGTTTCCATATGAGGACAAAGTTATCACCATTCAGGGGGATGACTACAGCCAGCTCAAAAAGCCAAAGGGCCAGCCTCTCTTTGAGGTCAACCCTGAGACCGCCAACCTACCCCTCTCGGGATTTCAATATGATACTGTGCAGTTCATAGAAGGAAAGACTGCAAACTCTCGAATTCTCTTTGATTTCGGGACGGTGCAAATAAACTGCATAGTGCCCTTAATGCTTAAGATGTCCTATCTGCCAGGAATGGTTATGGCCAGATCCGGGAAAACATACCCCAAACTGCAAGCCTGGGAGTGTCCAGTGAATGAGGGAACCTTCGGACTGGGTTATGAGCCCACTGACGAAGAGCGTGCTGAGAAAACCCGAAGAGGAAGGAAGAAAAGTATACATATGCGGCCTTACCTATTGACGCTGAACAGCTACTTCTGCAAACCTGGAGAAGCAGTTTCTTACTGTGGCTTCCGGGAGCCCTTTTGCTGCCCAACTGTTAAGAAGATGCTGCCTGGAATAGAAATATTCTCGGATGTTTGGGGCAACAGGCCCGAGGTAGTAACCGAGCTGGAGACAGAAGACTTCATGCAGCCTAATCTCTTTGATGAGGTTGCAGTTATCACCGGAAGTGATAGGAATCAAGACTTGTGCAGCCTAATCAAGCCGAGCAAAGGACCTCTTGACAACTGGTACACCGAGGAGGAGCGCACTGCTGACAAAACCCCTCCCGAGTCAAGCCTAGTACCAGAGTCTGTAATAAAGTCCTGTACTGAGTCCGAGTCTGACCCTGAGTCTGAAACCGAGTCAGAGTCCAGTTCCAGTTCTGTGTCGGATCTAGAAGATCCAGATTTCAAACTTGATGTAACTTTTGAAGACGATTCCGTCATAATTAATAAAGGCTTGCAAATTCTTGATTACCCTGCGTGTCTATCTTTCCAAGCATTTCCAAGCAAAAACAATCAAATAAATGAAATAAAAAATGAAAAGGAAAAGATAGTAATTGGCAAGGAAGAAAATGAATATACATAAATTGCATCAGATTGCATGAATAGGGAACAGGTCAGTGAATGTTTGAAGAAATTTGCTGATTGCTTCATGTGGAAGGCAAGTGACATCACGGGAATCGACCCAGCAATAGTGGTGCATAAGATTCCAGTATACCCTGAGGCTAAGCCAGTGAAACAGAAGCTTAGAAGGCTAAAGACAGAATGGTCCTTGAAAATCAAGGAGGAAGTTGCCAAGCAGCTGGAGAACAAGTTCATAGAACCTATTGCCTACCCGACATGGTTAGCGAACATCGTGCCGGTTCCTAAGAAGGATGGAAAGGTGCGAATGTGTGTGGATTACAGGGATTTGAATAAAGCTTGCCCGAAGGATGATTTTCCCCTGCCACATATTGACTTACTGGTGGATCGAATGGCTGGACACGAGATGGTCTCTTTGACCGATCTTGCTGTCGGGTACAATCAAATAATGATGCATTTGCCAGACAAAGAGAAGACGACATTCATCACGGAATGGGGAACCTACTGCTATAGGGTCATGCCCTTCGGGCTCAAAAATGCCGGGGCAACCTATCAAAGAATGGCAACGACCATCTTTCACGACATGATTCACAAGGAGGTGGAAGTGTATGTGGATGATATGGTGGTTAAGTCAAAAACAACCGAAGAACACACAACAGCACTTGAGAAGTTCTTCCTTAGACTTTGAAAGTATAATTTGAAGCTCAACCCGTCAAAATGTCTGTTTGGAGCCACGTCCGGAGTATTTCTGGGGCATATGGTTAGTCGGAAGGGCATAGAGATTGACCCTTCAAAGGCCAAAGCTATTCTGGAAATGCCAGCACCAAAGACCGAAAAAGAAGTCCGAGGTTTCTTGGGAAGGCTACAGTACATCAGCCGCTTCATCAATCAGTTGGCCGATACCTGTGGCCCAATTTTCAAGCTACTTAGGAAAGGAGTGGCAGTCAAATGGGATGAGGATTGTCAGGCAGCTTTCGACCAAGTCAAGCAATACCTGTTATCCCCGCCAGTTCTACAACCACCAAGGCTAGGAAAGCCTTTGTTATTATACCTATCAGTGACAGAAGAAGCGATGGGTGCAATGCTAGCTCAACAAGCGGAGGATACAAGGGTAGAAAACGCCGTGTATTACCTTAGCAAGAGGATGTTGGAATATGAGCTAAAATACAACAAGATAGAGAAGTTGTGTCTGGCTCTAGTCTGGGCCTGTACCAAGCTGCAACACTACCTCTCATCTTACACTACACACGTAATCTCTGAATCGAACCCCTTGAAATTCCTTATGGAAAGGCCGGTTCTTGACTGTAAGATGGCAAAGTGGGTGTCAGTGCTTGCGGCTTATGATTTAAAGTTTGTACAACGTAAGGCAGTAAAAGGCGGGGCCTTGGCTGACCAATTAGCAGAATTACCGGTCGAAGACCAAATGTCGGAGGTAGAGTTCCCCGACGAAGACCTGTTAAACTTGGAAAGTCAGGTCTGGGAGATGTACTTCGATGGAGCTTCGAACTACCATGGAAATGGGATTGGAGTTGTATTCAAAACTCCTTGTGGAGAATACATCCCAATTGCAGTTAAACTAGACTTCGATTGTACCAATAATGAGGCCGAATACGAAGCCTGCATCAAGGGGTTAGAAGTAGCTTTGGAAAAAGAGATAAAAGTCCTCAGGGTTTTCGGAGATTCCAACCTGATAGTCTCCCAGGCTCTAAGGAAGTGGAAAATCAAGGAAGAGCGTTTGGTTCCTTACCTACAACGCTTAGACGAATTGGCTCAATAGTTTGAGGAATTATCTTTCTACTACCTGCCGCGAGCCAAAAATCAATTCGCTGATGCCCTAGCCACCTTGGCCTCCATGGTTAATGTGGGGAAAGGCCAAGTCATTCGGCCCCTGACAGTTAGGCTTCAGAAGCAGCCAGCACACGTCATGCATTTGGTGGATGACAAGCCTTGGTTTTGGGATATACAGAATTACCTTCGAAACGAAGCCTACCCGGAGGGATCCACCAAAACTGATCAACGGACATTGAGACAGTTAGCGTCGGGATACTTCCTTACCGGGGGAGTTCTGTATAAAAGAAGTTGGAATGGCATGCACCTAAGGTGCATTGATGAAGAAGAAGCCCAAACCATTATGGATTCCGTGCATAATGGGGAATCTGGGTCACACATGCACGGGATAGCCTTGGCTCGGAAAATCATGAACCTAGGTTATTACTGGTCAACTGTGAATGTGGATTGTGTGAGGCACGCGCGGAAGTGCCATGAGTGCCAAATTTTCGCTAAGCTGCAAAAACGGCCTCCAGTCAATTTAAATCCAATTGCTTCACCGTGGCCTTTTGCAACTTGGGGTATAGATGTAATTGGAAAGATCCATCTGAAAGCCTCTAATGGCCATCAATTTATCCTGGTCGCTGTAGATTATTTCACTAAATGGATGGAGGCAGCTTCCTTTTCGATGTTAAACGCTAAGAAGGCAGCGCAGTTTGTACGTACCAGCATCCTTTGTCGGTATGGAACACCATTCGAGATCATTACTGATAACGGGTCTCATTTTCAAGGAGAATTCGCTGACCTCTTAAAGCATAAGAAGATTCAGCACCATAAGTCCTCACCCTATCGCCCACAAACAAATGGGGCCGTCGAAGCCGCGAACAAGGCTATAAAAGTCATTTTGCAAAAGACGATTCAGAGGCATAAAGCTTGGCACGAACAGTTACCGAACGTCCTATGGGGATACAGGACTTCAATCAGAACGCCTACTGGGGCAACCCCGTACTCCCTAGTGTATGGAATGGAAGCAGTGTTGCCTATTGAGCTGGAAGTTCAGTCAGCAAGGGTTATCCGGGAAAGCCAGATCAACGAAGCAGATTGGGCTGAGAATTATCATTTGCAACTTTTGGGTATGGATGAAAAACGATTGCGAGCAATCCACCAAACTCAAGTCTATCAAAGAAGAATGGCAAGACATTTTAACAAGAAGGTCAAAGACCGGAAACTGGAAGAAGGTTGTTTGGTTCTGAAGGAAATTAGACAACCGGTCATAGATCCACGGGGGAAGTTCCGTCCTCATTGGGCTGGACCCTATGTGTTGAAGAAGATCTTGTCAGGCGGAGCCGTTATTTTGGCTGATTTGGATGGCTTGGAATTCACTAATCCATGTAATTTAGATCAGTTAAAAAGATATTTTGTGTAAATTGTAATCATTTGCATAATGTAAAACGAACTACATTAGACCTGATTCTCTTTGAAAAAAGAAATTATATATCGGAGATATGTAGGCAGCCCTCATTGGGCGCGGTCTAAACATTAATAAAAAAAATCATTTCATAATTCATTTCTTCCTTGCCAAATAAAAAAAAAAAAAGAAAAAAGTGAAAAAAAAAGAAAAACCCGCTAAGTCGAAAACCCGAAAGGGCGGCTTAGGCAAAAGTCGGGGCCCGCTAAGCTGAAAACCCAAAAAGGGCGGCTTAGACAAAAATGGGTAAGCTCGCTAAGTTGAAAACCCAAAGGGGCAGCTTAGGCAAAAATTAGAGCTTGGAATAAATAAAAGTTGGCAAATGCTTGGAAAGTTCAAACGCCTAATGACAAAGTCAAATAATCCAGAATCAAGCAAGAGAGTCCAAAATAACTAAAGAAAGTGTAAAGCATACATCAAAAGATAAATCCAAAGTCCCAAACGAAAGGCAAAACAAGAAAAAATCACAAAAGTTCATAAGAGTCTAGGTATCCCGTCGCCTCCGCGGAGCGGCATCCTCTGAGTCTTCTACTGAACTCTGCCCAGCCTTGCCTGTCCGAGGGGCCAGCACAATCTCCTCACCTGTCCCAACCTCCTCTTCAGCATCAGCCTGAACCCAACCTTCGAGAACACTCAGCAGTGCAGTCCTCCTTGGTCTTTCAATCGGCCAGACAGCGGTAATGAACCAGGCCCGGTACTCGAGAGAAGTCTGAACACTGGTAGGATCAGGTAAAGGTCTAACCATACGGTGATCTCTAACCCAAGCTTTAAGAACAGCTCGGGTAACACCAGCAGTAATCGCAGAATCAGCTGAAAAGTCATCCATAATAGGGACAGTTTGATCTATCCCCATCTGCCTCAGAACGCGCGAAGCGCAGTACCAAGTACAGTGTGTGAGGCCTAGGAGATAAACCCGAGAATGGCGAAAGCTGACCTGAATAAAGCGGTTAATATTGTACCAAGGGACGAACCACAGTATCTCATTTGGACCCAATTCAACCAGCCATGAAGTCCATGTTTCAGTAGAAGGGTGGGAGAGCAAGATTTTCCGCATGCGATATTGAGAAGAATTGTAGGGAAGAGAGGTTGGAGCAGCCACTACTTGGAGGTGATCCCTCAACCAAACCTGAATAATGGATCTTTTCCATTATAAAAAAAAAAAAAAAAAAAAAAAAAAAAAAAAGAGGAAGAAGAAGAATGAGGAAAGATGATAGGGAGAAATACCTGCAAAATAATAGGAGAAACGGTCCAATCGTCGAACCCTAAAGCGGCTCTGTCAAGGCTTCTAATGGTCTCTGCCAGCACGACACCGCCAATGCAGCCCATATCCTCCATTTGCCAAACCATGGGACAAAGCCGCAAGTCTCCAAAACCTGGGTCCCGGTTGAATAAGAAACCAGCCAATAAGCAGAAAACCAGGGCCCGCATCCTCAGCCTCATCCGGTCAGGGTCGTCCAAGCAAGTCTCTGAAAATTCATCAATCAGGGGCAGCAGAATCGCCTTCTGATCATCCACAATCATAGCCCTAGCCTGTGGCCGGCTAAACCGAAACAGGTTCTCAAATGACTTAACATACCCAACTTTCACCTCGTGCCTAACCAAGGGAGCATTGGGATTACACCCTATAATCGCACAAAATTCCTCAAAAAGAGGGCACATTTCCTCCATCATAGCCCCAAACCGAAAAACGTGAGCCTCAGGATCCCAAAATCTAATACAGGCTCGCACAAAGTCCCAGTCAACTACTACGCCCCTAAGAGTGATAACAGGAGAAATTCCGTACCTCCCCAAATTGATCCTTTCAACTTTGGAGAGACTCCTGGTCCAGCTATGCATGCTATGATTGTAAAAGGGATTCATGTTTCTTATTTATTTATCCTTCCTGTTTTTTTTTTTTAAAAAAAAAATAATAATAATAATAAATATAATAATAAATAAAATAAATAATAATAAGTAAAAAAAAAACAAAAAAAAAGAGAAACAAAGTGTGTACTTTTTTAATCCTTTTCTGCACAAATCTAATGCATGCATACTGTCAGGTACAAATAAGTTGAGCACAGAAATACAGGCCAAGTTTCAATACAGTAAAAAAAAAAAAAGAAGAGAGAGGGAAAGAAAGTAAAGGAAAGCAAAGAAGTCTAGCAGCTATCAGCGGCGAGACCTCCTCCTCCTCTGGTCGTCAAAAGCCTGCAGTGTCCAAGCTGAAGTTAGTTCCTCCTGCATTCCAAGGATTAGCTCCATCATCTGACGGATCAAGCCGTCAGGAACCTGGAAATCACACAAAAATACAAAGTCAATATACAAATCTCATATGAATCCTTTTTTAGGAGGGATTTACCAGTCATTACCTCATTAATGTCATCAGGAGGAAGAGCCAGGTGATTCACACGACCCAGGGATACCTCCCTGAGAGACGAAGTACCCTCAGGAGTGTAATAGGAAATGCTGTATGGAAGGTGCAAATTGGCCAAGCCCGGATGGACAGGCCTGGTAGCCTCTGAAATAGCCTGGGGAATCCTGAAGGCACCAACCGAATGACTAGGGCCAGCTCGAGACGGACCCTCCACCGGAGTAGAAGAAGAAGGCTGGGTCACAGGCCTCCTCCCTGGAGTCCTGGCCGAAGAACCGGAAGCCCGAGAGGAACGGGTGCCAAGCAGCTGGGAAGGAGTCGACCTCGGGAGACTGTCGAACCTGGAGCCAATGGGCCGCATCAGAAACACCTGGCAGAATTCGTCATAATCTCCACCCCGGATCAATTCCATGTACGGGATACCCTCAGTATGGACATCTGTAAGAACCATCTGTTTGCCCGCTCGCATGTCCTCAGAGGGAGGAAGAGGAACGGAGCGGCAGCCCCTAACCTGGAAGTTCACTCGCTCACCCAGGTAATAACGTCTCAGAACAGGATGTGATAAGACAAACCGCCGCCGAGACAGAGCCTCTGATCGCCTGAAATGGGGATCCGCCTCAATCCAATGTTGGAGTCGGATGCCCATCGCCCCTACTTCAACCTATGTAAGAGAAGCAAATGTGTTAATAAATCTTTTTTTTTTTTTTTCACATAACCAAGAGAAATTAGGAATGCACTCGCCTGCCCTATGGTACAAGTATCGAAGAAGCTCCGCAGATCTCCCAAAGACTTCCGGTGTAGAATAGACTGTTGGTTAGCTCGGTACCATCTCCAAGCTAAAGGTACCAACCCTAGCCCAAGATCAGTGCGGGCCAGCTCAGGGCGGATATAGGGAAAATACTCAAAGGCCCAAGTCTGCACAAGGAAGGAAAGGATTAATAATAAAAATAAAAGGGGGGGGGGACAGAATGAGGATATGTTCTTTACATTACCTCCCAGAAATAGTAGGTCCCACTGAGCCTACAGTGGCCTCGACTCAGATCGCACATATCCTCGTACATGCGGCTCAGAATAGCACCGGCCCAGTCATACTCAGTGAGGTGGGCCAAGTCCTCCAAACTCCTCAGTATAGAGGGATTAAACTTCTCTTTTCTGTTAGACCAGAAAGACGAAGCAAACAGCAGCAGCAGAGTGAATCTAGCTACCTGAGTCGCCGTTAGCTCTCCCTGTCTATGTCAGGCATAAATGATAGGAGCTTGGGAGGATAACCTGTGCCTCGAAACACTCAGATCGGGGGAGGAATGGCTGGGTCTAACAATCCGGGGAAGGTCAATCCCTATCAACTCCGTCATTCGGTCGGGGGTAACCGCAGTCCTCCAATCGTCATACAGCTCGATCGGCCGAGTACCAAAAGGAATCCCAGAAATCAATGAAAAGTCAGTTGGGGTCATCGTCATCTCGCCCCAAGAGAAGTGGAAAGTGTTGGTGGTGTCCCACCATCTCTCAGCCAACGCGCCCAGTAAACTCTTGTAATTCTGCCTACCCATCTCGAGATTTCTTAAGAAGCCCAGGTGAGAGGGGTCAATGATGGCTCCGACCGGGTTATTAGGATCAAGTATGTCAAATGGGATCTCAGCAATAGAGGACTCGCCCACGTCCAGCCTAATGTATGCGTCCTAGAAGGTAAAACAGTTTAAGGTTATCCTTTGGTTCCTAACTAAAGGATATCCTAATCCTCCCCCAGTATCATACTAATAAAAGTGGTAAGATTCAATCACAATTTGGCCTAAGGCCCAAAAACCACGATTTGGCCTAAGGCCCAAAAATCACGATTTGGCCTAAGGCCCAAGAAATCACAATTTGGCCTAAGGCCCAGAAAATCACGATTTGGCCTAAGGCCCAAAAAAATCACGATTTGGCCTAAGGCCCAAAAAAAATCACAATTTGGCCTAAGGCCCGAAAATCATAATTTGGCCTAAGGCCCAATCACGATTTGGCCTAAGGCCCGAAAAATCATAATTTGGCCTAAGGCCCAAAAAATTCACACTTGGCCTAAGGCCCAAAAGTACAGAAGCGAAGGGAGCTTACCTGGGCAAAGACGCCGGTCATGGAAGCATGATTGTCAGCGTCCGCCGCAAGATTGGCATCGTCCACAGAAATTCCCAGAGACTCCAGGAGGTCCTCACCGCTGCTATAGCTTGGGGAAGCCATGATGAGAAAGTTGAGAGAATTTGAGAGAGCTCTTTTGATTTGGAGAGTGGAGAATAAATGAAATAATGAGTTTTTGAGCTATTTATAAGCAAATAGCCAAGAGGCGGGTCCTTTTGACGCGTCTAACATTCGCCTACAAAATTTAGTTTTCAGACAACCACCAGCGCCCATAAAAACATCTTTATGGTTGCCGGTGGGGGGCAACTGTGAATACCTAAATTTTGAGGCTCAAAGAGCCAATTCTTTCGGACTGCAAACAGCCCGGTCGGACCAGAGGTCATTCAAAAAGTTCACCGGAAGTGTGTCAATATGGTACTTGAAATGTCCGAAAAATTACGAAGATCACGAAACTGGTCTCGGAATATTTTTTGGAGGTCCGGGACTCCCGAAAAAGCCTCCGGAAAGAAAAAAAAGGCACGCATGTCCGCCCGCGGGGGTGGGCATGCCCACCCTCAAGAACGGACGCACCCGCCCTGCAAAGGCGGGCACGCCCGCCCAGCCCAGGCGCGCATGCCCGCCCTCGAGGGCGGGCAGGCGCGCCCGGGGTGCGTTTTTTTCCTATAAAAGATGGCCCTGGGGCTCCGTTTTGAGGCACTCAGTCTGTGTTGACGGACGCTCCTTCTCCCTACGCTCTTTGCGATTCTTTACTGCTTTCTTGCATTTTTTAATTTTAATTTTATTTTATTGTTGTGATACTTGGTCACTTAAAATTAAATTAAAATTAATTCCCTTAACGAGGAGCTTAACCTGGAGTTAAGAAGCGGTCGACGATTAAATCAGGTACGTAAGCAAAACTCTGCCTATTTAATTTTAGCACTTCATGCATGCTTCTCTTCTACTCCTTTTAATTCTACAACTGCATAAATGCATTCATGTCATCATATAGGCAAGTAAATTGCCTCAATTAAAGTATGATTAAGCTAAATGCCCGGTTATTTAATAATCGTGGTATTAAAGCCTAAATCCGACAATATTGGCTTAAAATATCTAGTCTATCAATGGCTATGGTATGATTGCCTTTATTTCGAACAATTTTCGGCTTAAGTCCAGTTCATCAATAATTGTGACTAAGTAGCCTAAATTATTCACGTTCTTTTGGCATTAAATTGCCTACATTGCAGTTTGATTAATTACTTTTGGTAAACAAATTGCCAATAAGTAAGATCAGTTATTTTTTAGCAATAAAACGCTTAAATCAAAGTTTTGGCAAAATGCCTTAAAACTAAATCAATCTTTTTGGATTTAAAGCCTTAAATCATCCAATTTTGGCGACAGTCGCCTAAATAAATCATCAATCAATTTTGGCAACATCTTGCCTAAATCGGCACTTTTTGCTAAAAGCTTTCAAATCAACACATTTTGGCTAAAAGCCTTTAAAATCAATTTTTCGGCAATTAAATTGCCTAAATCACAAAATGTTTTGGCTAAAAGCCTTAATTCATTTTTTGGCAAACAAATAAGTCCAATCAACATTTTTCTGGCACACAAATAAGTCCAATCAAAACTTTTTGGCAAAATGCCTAAAACCATCAATTCTTTGGCACAATGCCTAAACAAAATGCACAAAGCATACACACACTCATGCATAAAGCATCCCCATTCAAAGCCCTCTAAAAGAGGCCTATCGAACTATGTTGACTTTGATCTTCCATTCAAACGGAAGTACGTAGGCACGTTTGGGATTTAACCCCGAGCGGCAAGTCGAAATCACCTTAAACACATCATTCACCTTGTAAAGCATTCATTCATGGTTAGTTCATCAGCATGACATAGTCTCGGGATCCATCTCGGGTTTGCACACCATGCCTTAGACATTGGGATAATTAATCTAGTAATTAGGTTAATTTAAATCGGAGTCACTTAGGGTTTTTTCCTAGTTTACCCTAAAACAATTAAACAAGGTGGCGACTCACACATCACGTGCATTTCTTCCTTAGTCACATGCATCTCACGCATTTGATATTAGGGGAGGGGTTCACAGCTGTCATAGGCTTTCACTATCTGGTCCGATGGGGTGAAATCTGTTTCCTCCAACCCCAGACAGCTGGCTACCCTTAGTGGGCAGACGTTCAGTGCTGACCCATTATCAATGAGAACCATGGGCACAGTTTTGTCTCGAGTCTGAACAGTGACATAAAGTGCATTGTTATGACTGCCTCCCTCCTTGGGCAAGTCATCATCAGAGAACCCGATGCTTTGCACTTTAGATGATTGGGTGAGGGTGGACACTAGTGTGAACACCCAAATTTTGAGGCTCGAAGAGCCATTCTTTTCGGACTGCAAATAGCCCGGCCGGACCAAAGGCCATTTTGGAAGTTCACCAAAAGTATGCCAATATGGTACTTGAAACGTCCGGGATGTCGCGAGGATCACGGATCTAGGGCCCGAAATTTTTTTTGGAGGTCCGGAGTGCCCGGAAAGGCCTCCGGAGCGAAAAGATAGCAAGACCACCGACCACCGGCGGCCCAGCCACCGGCCACGGCGGCCCAGCCGCCCGAGTCGGCGGCCCAGCCGCTGGCACCGCGCGGCCCGGCCCGGCGGCCCCAGCCGCCGGGACCGGCGGCCTGTCCCGGCGGCCCGGCCGCCGGACGCGGCGGTCCGGCCGCCGGACGAGACGGCCGGCCGCCGAGAGCCGGCGGCCCAGCCGCCGAGCCCGGCCGCCGAGTCCAGCGGCCCGGCCGCCGGAACAGTCCGTCTTTGCCTATAAATAGTGGCCTCGGCACTCCGTTTTCGGCACTCAGTCTGTGTTGACGGACGCTCCTCCCTACGCTCTTTGCGATTCTTTACTGCTTTCTTGCATTTTTTTAATTTTAGTTTTATTTTATTGTTGTGATACTTGGTCACTTAAAATTAAATTAAAATTAATTCCCTTAACGAGGAGCTTAACCTGGAGTTAAGAAGCGGTCGACGATTAAATCAGGTACATGAACTGAACTCTACCTATTTAATTTTAGCACTTCATGCATGCTTCTTTTCTACTCCTAATAATTCTACAACTACATAAATGCATCCATGTCATCATTAGGCAAACAAATTGCCTCAATTAAATAAATTAGGCTAAATGCCCGGTTAATTAATAATCGTGGTATTAAAGCCTAAATCCGACAATATTGGCTTAAAATACCTAGTTAATTAATAGCTATGGTGTAATCGCCTTTATTTCAAACAAATCCGGCTTAAGTCCAATTAATTAATAATTGTGGCTAAAACCTTAATCGATCATGTTTTGGCAACCAATTGCCTACAATTAAATCAATTTTTTTGGCAAAATGCCTAAAATTAATTAACTTATTTTGGCTAAAAGCCTTAAATCAATCACTTTGGCGACAATCGCCTAAATAATCATCTTTTGGCAAACAAATTGCCTAAATCAACCTTTTTGGCTAAAAGCCTTCAAATTAATCAATCTTTTGGCTAAAAGCCTTAAATCAAGCATTTTGGCGACAATCGCCTAAATCACAATATTTTTGGCAACATTTGCCTAAATCATTCTTTTTGGCTAAAAGCCTTAAAATCAACATTTTTGGCATCAAATGCCTAAAAATCAATCAATTCTTTGGCAAAATGCCTAAACAAAGTGCACAAAGCATACACACACTCATGCATAAAGCATCCCCATTCAAAGCCCTCTAAAAGAGGCCTATCGAACTACGTCGACTTTGATCTTCCATTCAAACGGAAGTACGTAGGCACGTTTGGGATTTAACCCCGAGCGGCAAGTCAAAATCACATAAACATTTCATTTGGGCCAATTACATCAATCACCTTACAAAGCATTCATTGTTTTGGTTAGTTCATCAGCATGACATAGTCTTGGGATCCGCCTCGGGTTCGTAGACCATGCCTTAAACATTGGGTTAATTAATCTAGTAATTAGGTTAATTAAAATTGGAGTCACTTAGGGTTTTTTCCTAGTTTACCCTAAAATAATTAAACAAGGTGGTGACTCATACATTCACGTGCATTTCTGCCCTTAGTCACATGCATTCATATGCATATGATATTTTGGGGTAGGGGTTCACAGTTTGGCGACTCTGCTGGGGACTACATGTAATCATTTTGCATAAGTGGACTACAAATGCTGCATAGACTAACCTGCCCTTCGTTAGGGTATTATTTTGCTATGTTTTGTTTTGTAGGGACCTTGACATAAATCGAGTGTTCTTTCTTTAAGAATACTTGATGAGGGGAAATTTGAACTTAATTGACAAATTTGACTAAAACATTTAAATTTGTTGATTTATTTGCACGATTGAGAATCCTTTTCTCCATTGCATAAAAAATGAATTTCAAATGAATTTCTTCTCTCTCTGTTCAAACTTCTGAGTCTGGATAGCAAGTAGCGCTGATCGGCAGGTCTCATTGATTATGTCGACGGACAGCCAAAGCGTCCTCCCTGTTACCGCAAACTGCCCCTAATCCTTTTGGGGGTGGCCCATGAGTATGCGTACCGTTGGACCCACGCGAAACTCTTTGTTTCACATGTGGTTAGGTATATCCATACTCAAGGTTCAAGGGTCCCTTATAAGCCGATTCTCTATTTGAGTCATAGCCTATAGGACCTATCCTTTAGGACTGTATGCACCCAATGATGTGAACCATACCATTAAATAGATTATGACGTGTTGTTATGCGCATTCACGACATATCATAAACATGGGGTAAACACAAAGAGAGCATGAAACACTCTTCTCATTCATGCACAGTTGGACAAAGAGTCGGTCCATCTCACATCAGTTACCCTGATACACCCACCACCGTACTTAATCTAGCTACCCTTATTTTTACAGGTGCCTACAATCCAAGTGCCAGACACGCCTACAGTACTATCACCAGCTTCACCAGCTTCACCAGCTACACCTGCTTCACTTACAACTCCAACGACTCTATCTGCACCAATGGCATCACTTGCTGATATCCAAACCCTCATTGAACAACTAGAGGCTAGAATGGAGGCCAGAATGAATGAAGCACTGGCTGCCCAAAGGACCGCCCTGATAGCTAAACTGGGTAATGGGAATGGTAGTGGAAATGGGGCTTCCGCTGGGGTAAGTGGACCTGCTACCTCCAATCAGGGTCCTGCTGCTGAACCTGCAAACCCTGCCCTAAACCTGGATGATATGCCCTCTAAAACTGCCTCTGAGCTGGAAGCTCAGAGAATGAGAGAAAAACTAGAGCTCTTAGAAAGGTCCATCACTGCTCTCAAAACCCACAAGGAGGTGGTGGACATGGACTCTTTGTCCTTGTTCCCCGAGGCAAGACTGCCAACTAAGTTCAAGATGCCCAACATGGACAAATTCGATGGAACCACTTGTCCTAAAACTCACCTGAAGATGTATGTGGGTGCCCTTAACCCGTTTGGATTGAGCAGCGAGCTCCTTGCTCAGTTGTTCCAGCAATCACTCACTAGCGCTGCTTTGAGATGGTTTGTCAGTTTAGACCAGTCCAAAATGAAAACTTGGGAAGACATCTGCAATGCATTCAATTCCCAATACCATTATAATATGGAGGTGGATGTTACTCGAAGGGAGCTAGAAACCACTAAGCAAAAAAATAATGAGCCCTTTTCCTCGTTCCTTACGAGGTGGAGAGCCAAGGCCGCCCAAATGATTAATCGACCCTCTGAGCAAGAACAGGTAGACATAATCATTAAGAACTTGCAGCCTGTTTACCAACACCGACTACAAACCCAGTACCTACCAACGTTTCAGTCGCTCATTGCCACCGCTACAAAGGTAGAAGATCTGATTCAAATGGGGCAACTGAAAGAAGACTCGGGAACCTCAAAGTACAAGAAACCTAGCCAAGCAAGCAAGGTCCACGAAGTGGCTAGCATCACCCCCACGAATCCTTTACGTGTGGGAAACATGAGAAATAATAATCAATCATCCAGAAGAACCTATACTGATCTCGGGATGCCAATCCTAGTGGTATTCCGAGAGGCCGTCAAGGCCAACTACATAAAGCCTTTGGAAGCAAGGCCACCGCCGAATCCGTTGCCAAGGAATTACAGGGCTGATGAATACTGTGAGTATCATCAGGGGCATGGGCACAAGACTGAAGCGTGCTGGACGCTTAAGAACCGCATCCAGGACCTGGTGGATAACGGTTCAATTATCCTGAGGAGTAAGCCGAACGTTAATACCAACCCCTTACCAAATCACGGGATAAATGCTATCATGGCTGACCAGGAACTGATCGATCCTTTCGAACTGTTCCTAGAGATGAATAATATCTGTGTCCTGGATCTGAATGACTTAACCGATGAACTTGATGCTATAACCAGGAGTGGGAGACAATATGAGCCGCTAGTCTTGGATAAAATCCAAAACAAGCCTTACCAGAAGGTAGAGGAGCTAAAGGAAGACCCAGTACTGGCACAGTTAAAAAAGACACAAGCTAGGGTATCAATCTGGGAACTTCTAGCAGCATCCTTTCCTCATCGCCAAGCTCTTTGCAAGGCCTTGAGTCAACTTCAGACATCGGTGGAAGTTAGCCCAGAAGTGCTAGTGTCCACCCTCACCCAATCATCTAAAATGCAAAGCATCGGATTCTCTGACGATGACTTGCCTAAAGAAGGAGGCAGCCATAACAATGCTCTGTATGTCACTGTTCAGACTCGAGATAAAACGGTGCCCATGGTTCTCATTGATAATGGGTCAGCGTTGAATGTCTGCCCACTAAGAGTAGCCAGCTGTCTAGGGTTGGAAGAAATGGACTTAGCCCCTTCGGACCAGATAGTGAAGGCCTATGACAGCACCCGGAGGGAGGTGTTGGGGGTTGCCACGCTGAAGCTAACAGTTGGGCTAGCTGTGATGGAAGTCCTGTTCCAGGTGATTGATGTACCGACTAGCTTCAACCTGCTTCTGGGCCGACCGTGGATACATCACACTAAGGCAGTACCCTTATCTCTGCACCAAAAGGTCAAGTTTCCCTATGAAGACAAAGTTATCACCATACAGGGGGATGACTACAGTCAGCTCAAAAGGCCAAAGGGCCAGCCTCTCTTTGAGGTCAACCCTGAGACTGCCAATTTACCCCTTTCTGGATTTCAATACGACACTGTGCAGTTTATAGAGGGAAAGACTGCAAGCGCTCAAATTCTCTTTGATTTTGGGACAGTGCAAATAAACTGCATAGTGCCTCTAATGTTGAAAATGTCATACCTACCAGGAATGATTATGGCAAGGTCCGGGAAGAAGTATCCTGCACTGCAAGCCTAGGAATGTCCAGTGAATGAAGGGACCTATGGGTTGGGTTATGAGCCCACTGATGAGGACCGTGCTGAGAGGACCCAAAGAGGAAGGAAAGAGAATGTACAGATGCGGCCTTACCTATTGACTCTGAACAGCTACTTCTGCAAACCGGGAGAAGCAGTTCCTTACTGTGGCTTCCGAGAACCCTTTTACTGCCCAACCGCTAGGAAGATGCTGCCTGGGTTAGAGATATTCTCAGATGTCTGGGGCAACAAGCCCGAAACCATAACTGAACTGGATGCGGAAGACTTCATGCAGCCTAGTCTCTTTGACGAAGTTGCGGTTATCACAGGAAATGACGGGAATCGAGACCTGCTGGATCTGATCAAGCCGAATGAAGGACCTCTCACCAACTGGTACACCGAGGAGGAGCGCGCTGCTGATAAACCCCCTCCCGAGTCAAACCTGGTACCTAAGTCGGTAGTCAAGTCCTGTATTGAGTCTGAGTCTGACCCCAAGTCTGAAACCGAGTCAGAGTCCAGTTCCAGTTCTGAGTCGTCTGCGTCGGATCTAGAAGATCCAGATTTCAAATTTGATGTATTCTTTGAAGACGATTCCGTCATAATTAATAAAGGCTTGCAAATTCTTGATTACCCTGCGTGTCTATCTTTCCAAGCATTTCCAAGCAAAAATAATCAAATAAATGAAATAAAAAATGAAAAGGAAAAAATAATAGTTGGCAAAGAAGAAAATGAACATACATACATTGCATCTGATTGCATGAACAGGGAACAGGTTAGTGAATGTTTGAAGAAATTTGCTGATTGCTTCATGTGGAAAGCAAGTGACATCACTGGAATTGACCCAGCAATAGTGGTGCACAAGATTCCAGTATATCCAGAGGCTAAGCCAGTGAAACAGAAGCTAAGAAGGCTGAAAACAGAATGGTCCTTGAAGATCAAGGAGGAAGTTGCCAAGCAGCTGGAAAACAAGTTCATAGAACCTATTGCCTACCCGACGTGGTTAGCGAACATCGTGCCGGTGCCAAAGAAGGATGGAAAAGTGCGAATGTGTGTGGATTACCGGGATTTGAATAAAGCATGTCCGAAGGACGACTTTCCCCTGCCGCATATTGACTTGCTAGTGGACCGTATGGCTGGACACGAGATGCTCTCCTTGACTGATCTTGCTGTCGGTTATAATCAAATAATGATGCATGGGCCAGACAAAGAGAAAACGGCGTTCATCACAGAATGGGGAACTTACTGCTACAGGGTCATGCCTTTTGGGCTCAAAAATGCCGGGGCAACTTATCAAAGAATGGCAACGACCATCTTCCATGACATGATTCACCAAGAAGTAGAAGTATACGTTGACGATATGGTTGTTAAATCGAAAACAGCCGAAGAACATACAACAGCACTTGAGAAGTTCTTCCTTAGACTTTGAAAGTACAATTTAAAGCTCAATCCGGCAAAATGCCTGTTTGGAGCTACATCCGGAGTGTTTCTGGGGCATATGGTCAGTCGGAGGGGCATAGAGATTGACCCTTCGAAAGCCAAGGCCATTTTGGAAATGCCAGCACCGAGGACGGAAAAAGAAGTTCGGGGTTTCCTGGGAAGGCTACAGTACATTAGCCGGTTCATCAATCAATTGGCCGATACTTGTGGTCCGATTTTCAAACTACTCAAGAAAGGAGTAGCAGTCAAATGGAATGAGGATTGTCAGAAAGCTTTCGACCAAGTCAAGCAATATCTGCTATCCCCACCTGTGTTGCAGCCACCAAGGCTAGGAAAGCCTTTGTTATTATACCTATCGGTGATAGAAGAAGCGATGGGTGCGATGCTAGCTCAGCAAGCTGAAGATAAGAAGGTAGAAAACGCCGTGTATTACCTTAGCAAGAGGATGCTGGAATATGAGCTAAAATACAATAAGATAGAGAAGCTGTGCCTGGCTCTAGTTTGGGCCTGTACAATGCTGCAGCACTACCTCTCGTCTTACACTACGTATGTGATTTCTGAATCGAACCCCTTGAAATTCCTTATGGAGAGGCCGGTTCTTGACTGTAAAATGGCTAAGTGGGTGTCGGTGCTCGCAGCCTATGACTTAACATTTGTACAACGAAAGGCAGTGAAAGGCGGAGCCTTGGCTGATCAATTAGCAGAATTGCCGGTCGAAGACCAAATGCCAGAAGTAGAATTTCCTGATGAAGACTTGTTGAGCGTGGAAAGTGAGGTCTGGGAGATGTACTTCGATGGAGCTTCAAACTACCATGGAAACGGGGTTGGAGTCGTATTTAAAACTCCTTGTGGAGAATACGTCCCAATCGCAGTCAAACTAGATTTCGACTGTACCAACATTGAAGCCGAGTATGAAGCTTGCATCAAGGGGTTAGAAGCGGCCCTGGAAAAAGAAATAAAAATCCTTAAGGTTTTTGGAGATTCCAACCTGATAGTCTCTCAAGCTCTAAGGAAATGGAAAATTAAGGAAGAACGTTTGGTTCCTTACCTGCAACGTTTGGACGAATTGGCCCAACAGTTTGAGGAACTATCTTTTCACTACCTGCCGCGCGCCAAAAATCAGTTTGCAGATGCTTTAGCAACCTTGGCTTCCATGGTTAATGTAGGGGGAGATCAAGTCATTCGACCTCTGACGGTTCGGCTGCAGAAACAGCCAGCGCATGTCATGAACCTAGTCGATGACAAGCCGTGGTTTTGGGATATACAGAATTATCTTCAGAATGAAGTCTACCCGGAGGGATCCAACAAGACTGATCAATGGACATTGAGACAGTTAGCATCTGAATATTTCCTTACCGGGAGAGCCCTGTATAAAAGGAGTTGGAATGGTCTGCACCTAAGGTGCATTGATGAAGGAGAAGCTCAAAACATCATGAATTCCCTACATAATGGGAAGTCCGGTCCACATATGCACGGGATAGCCTTGGCTCAAAAAATCATGAACCTAGGTTATTATTGGTCGACCATTAATGCAGATTGCGTGAGGCATGCGCAGAAATGCCATGAATGTCAAATTTTTGCTAAACTACAAAAGCAGCCTCCAGTCAATCTGAATCCCATTACTTCACCATGGCCTTTCGCAACTTGGGGCATAGACGTGATCGGAAAGATCCATCCAAAGGCTTCCAATGGCCATCAATTCATCCTGGTTGCTATTGATTATTTTACTAAGTGGATTGAGGCGGTTTCTTATTCCGTTTTGAATGCCAAGAAGGCAGCACAGTTCGTTCGTACCAACATCCTTTGTCGGTATGGGACACCATTTGAGATCATCACGGATAACGGATCTCACTTTCAAAGTGAATTTTCGGACCTACTGAAGCAAAAGAAGATTCAGCATCACAAGTCTTCACCCTATCGCCCACAGACAAATGGGGCCGTAGAGGCTGCAAACAAGGCTATAAAGGTCATTTTGCAGAAAACAGTCCAAAAGCATAGAGCTTGGCACGAACAATTGCCAAATGCCTTGTGGGGATACAGGACTTCAATCAGAACACCTACTGGGGCAACCCCGTATTCCTTAGTATATGGCATGGAAGCAGTGTTGCCTATTGAGCTGGAAGTTCAGTCGGCGAGGGTTATCCGGGAAAGCCAGATCAGCGAAGCAAATTGGGCTGAGAACTATCATTTGCAACTCTTGGGTATGGATGAAAAGCGATTGCGAGCAATCCACCAAACTCGAGTTTATCAAGGAAGAATGGCGCGGCATTTCAATAAGAAGGTCAAAGACCGGAAACTGGAAGAAGGTTGTTTGGTTCTGAAGGAAATTAGACAACCCATCATAGATCCACGTGGGAAGTTTTGTCCTCATTGGGCTGGACCCTATGTATTAAAGAAGATATTGTCGGGCGGAGCCGTTATTTTGACTGATTTGGATGGTTTGGAATTTGCTAATCCATGTAATTTAGATCAGTTAAAAAGATATTTTGTGTAATTATAATCATTGCATAATGTAAGATTGAACTACATTAGACCTGATTCTTTTTGAAAAAAAAGAAATTATATATCAGAGATATGTAGGCAGCCCTCTTTGGGCGCGGTCTAAACATTTCATAATTTCGTTCTTCTTTGCCAAATAATAAAAAAAAGGAAAAAAAAACCGCTAAGTCGAAAACCCGAAAGGGCGGCTTAGGCAAAAGACGGGGCCTGCTAGGCTGAAAACCCAAAAAGGGCGGCTTAGACTAAAATGGGTAAGCTCGCTAAGTTGAAAACCCGAAAGGGCAGGTTAGGCAAAAATTAGAGCTTGAAATAAATAAAGTTGGAAAATGCTTGGAAAGCTAAAGGATTCTCTAAATTTAAGCTAAAAAGTCAAATCTCATTCCAAATACAGCCCAAAGTCAGGCGGAAAACAAAAGAGTCCAAACAAATAACGAAGTCTAATTCCGAGTCCAAAGCAAAAAATATACATCCAAAGAAAAAAGTCCAAAAGCCTATAGGAGCCTAGGTGTCCTGTCTCCTCCGTGGAGCAACATCCTCCGAGTCACCCCTAGCTGTTGAACTCTGTCCAGCCTCACCTGTCCGAGGAGCCAGCACAATCTCCTCACCAGTCCTAATCTCATCAGCCTGAACCTAACCTTCGAGTGCACTCAGCAGTGCGGTCCTCCTTGGTCTCTCAATTGGCCAAACAGTGGCAATGAACCAGGCTCGATACTCAGGGGAAGTCTGAATACTAGCAGGATTAGGCAAGGGCCTAACCATATGATGATCTCTAACCCAAGCCCTAAGGACGGCTCGGGTAACACCCGGGGTAATGGCTGAATCAGCAGGAAAGTCATCCGTAATCGGAACAGTCTGATCTACCCCCATCTGTCTCAAGACGCGCGAAGCACAGTACCAAGTACAATGTGTAAGGCCTAGAAGGTAAACCCGGGTGTGATGAAAGCTAACCTAGATAAAACGGTTGATGTTGTACCAGGAGATGAACCACAATATCTCATTTGGGCCCAACTCAATCAACCATGAAGCCCATGCATCAGTAGTGGGATGCGAGATTAAGATCCTCCGCATGCGATACTGAGATGGGTTATAAGGAAGGCAAGTGGGAGCAGCAACCACTTGTAGGTGATCCTTCAACCAAACCTAAGTAATGGATCCTTTATATTACGAGGGAATGGTTTAAAAAGAAAGAAAAAAATGAGAAAAGATAATAAGGAGAAATACCTGGAGAATAATGGGAGAAACTGTCCAGTCATCAAACCCCAAAGCAGCCCTGTCAAGGCTCCTGATGGTTTCTGCCAGCACGATGCCGCCAATACAACCCATATCCTCCATTTGTAGAACCATGGGGCAAAGACGCAAATCCCCAAAGCCTGGGTCCCGGTTAAATAAAAAGCCAGCCAATAAATAGAAAACCAAGGCCCGCATCCTCAGCCTCATCCGGTTTGGCTCATCTGGGCAAGCCTCTGAGAATTCGTCAATCAGAGGCAGCAGAATTGCTTTTTGGTCATCAACGATCATAACTTTAGCTTGGGGTCGGCTAAACTGAAACAAGGTCTCAAATGACCTAACATACCCAATTTTTACCACATGCTTGACCAAAGGGGCATTGGGGTCACACCCTATAATGGCACAAAACTCCTCAAAGAGAGGGCACATTTCCTCCATCATCGCCCCAAACCGGAAAACATGGGCCTCAGGATCCCAAAGTCTAATACAGGCCCTTAAGAAAATCCAGTCAATTACTACACCCCTAAGGGCAATAACAGGAGAAAGACCATACCTCCCCAAATTGATCCTTTCAACTTTGGAGAGACTCCTAGTCCAGCTGTGCATGCTATGATTGTAGAAGGGATTCATGTCCTTTTATTTGTTTTATTTATTATTTATTATTTTTTGAAAAAATAATAATAATAATAATAATGGTAAAAAAAATAATAATAAAAAAAATATAAGGAAGAGAAAGAGAGAAGAAACTGACCAGATTTTGGTGGCTTGAAGAAAAAAGAGAGGAGTAAATAAGAGACCGACAGCAGAGGGCCTTTAAATAGAGGGAGGACGCGCCCGTCGGCGGCCCGACCCGGCGGCCCAGCCGCCGGAGACGGCGGCTCGGCTCGGCGGCCCAGCCGCTGGAGTAAAAAAAAAAAAAAAAAAATTTTAGGGTGTCCTTTTTAGTTTAGTTTTTTTAAAAAAAAAAAAATTTTTTTAGGGTGTCCTTTTTAGTTTTAGTTTTTTTAAAAAAATTTTAGGGTGTCCTTTTTAGTTTTAGTTTTTTTAAAAAAAAAAAAATTTTAGGGTGTCCTTTTTAGTTTTAGTTTTTTTTTAAAAAAAAAAATTTTAGGGTGTCCTTTTTAGTTTTAGTTTAAAAAAAAATAAAAAAAAAAAAAGAAGAAGAAGAAGAAGAAGAATGTTGGTTTTAGAATAAAACCCTATGTTCTCTCAAATTTGATAATCATGCATGTATTTTCTCAGTACTAATCAAGTGCAGGTATAAATAAAGTTCGGTACAGAAATATAGCCCGAGTTCAGAAAAGCAGTCAAGTTTCAGTACAGAAAATACAGTAGAAGAAAAAAAACAAAGGAAAGCGGGGAAATCTAACAGCTATCAGTGGCGGGGCCTCCTCCCCCTCTCATCGTCAAAGGCTGTCTGAGTCCAGGCCGCAGCTAGTTCCTGCTGCATCTCGAGGAACAGCTCCATCATCTGATTGATCAACCCGACAGGAACCTAGAGATCATATAAACGAAAAATATAAGTCAGTATTGAATCTCCTATGAATCCTTTTCGTGAGAGATTGTCAGGCTTTACCTCAGTGATGTCCTCAGAAGGAAGAACCGTGCAATCCACATCCTCTAGTGAGACCTCTCGAAAAGCCAGAGGACCATGGGGAACAAAGTAGGAAATACCATATGAAGGCGTAGGCTGGCAAGGTCTGGGTGAAGCGGCCCGGTAGCCTCCAAAATAGCTCAGGGAGCTTTGAAAGGACCTACCAACCGGCTGGGCCTAGCCTGCGACGGTCTCGCAGTCGGGGTAGAAGAGGTGGGATCAGTCATGGGCCTCCTCCTTGGAGTCCTAGTCAAGGGGCCCGAAGCCCGAGAAGAACGGGTGCCGAGCGGTCGAGAAGGAACCGGCTCTTGGAAATCATCAAAACGAGATCCGATGGGTGGCATCAAAGAAATCCCGCAGAACTCATCATAATCTCCCCCCATGAGGAACTCCACATGGGGGATGCCCTCGGTATGAGCAGCTGTGAGTATCATCTGCTTACCCGCTCGCATGTCCTCGGGAGGGGTATAAGGGACAGAACGACAGCCTCTTATCTGAAAGTCCAGTCTCTCACCCAAATAATATCGCCGCAGGATGGGGTGTGACAGGACCACTCTCCGCTGGGACAAGGTATCTGACCGCCGGAAATCAAGGTCAGCCTGAATCCAGCCCTGTAAGCGGGCAGCCATCGGCCCCACCTCGGCCTATAAAAGAAACAAATGTGTTAGTAAATCCTTTTTATTTAACATATATAAGAGTCACTAATCATGTACCTGCTCCACCGGGCACGTATGAAAAAAACTCTCAGCTCCTTCAGCGACTTCTTATGCCGGACCGGATGAAGGTTTGATTTGTACCATCTCCAAGCCAGAGGTGCCAGCCTTGATTCAGGGTTAGGCTGGAGCAACTCTAGGCGAGTATAAGGAAAGTGCTCAAATGCCCAAGTCTGCAGAACAAAGGGGATCAAAAAAAAGAAGAAAAAAAAAAGAGAAAGGAGTACAGGAAGGGAGAATGTTCTTTACATTACCTCCCAGAAGTAGTAGGTCCCGCTAAGCTTGCCGTGGCCCCGGCTCAAGTCACACATATCGTCATACATGCGGCTCAGAATAGCACCGGCCCAGTTATACTCCTCTAAATGGGCCAAGTTCTCCAAACTCTTTAAGATAGAAGGGTTAAACGTCTCTTTCCTGTTGGACCAGAAGGTCGAAGCAAACAACAGCAACAAGGTGAATCGGGCCACCTGAGTAGCCGTCAGCTCTCCCCGCCCGTATCTAGCATAAATGCCTGGGGCCTAGAGGGATAACCAACGTCTGGAGATACTCAGAGTAGGGGTAGCAGAGCCTGGCTCGACAGTCCGAGGCAGGTCTATCCCAATCAGCTCCACCATCCGGTCGGAGGAGATATCAACCCTCCAATCATCATACAGCTCGATCGGCCGAATGCCGAAAGGGATCCCGGAGATCACAGAAAAATCTGCAGGGGTCATTGTCAACTCGCCCCAAGAAAAGTGGAAAGTATTGGTAGTGTCCCACCACCTCTCAGCCAAAGCACACAATAGCTCCTTGTAGTTACTTCGACCCATGTCAAGATATCTCAGGTATCCCAGATAAGATGGACGGATAATCGCGCCAACCGGGTTATTTTGATCAAATAGTTCAAGCGGAACTCCAGCCACAGAACTCTCGGCTACATCCAATTTGATACGGGTATCCTAAAAGGTAAAACAACCTAAGAATTACTCCTCGGTTCTTTACTAAGGGTAATATCTTAGTTCCATTCTAATGTGCATACTAATAAAGAGGTAAGCAAAAGAAATTCCAAAATTCATAATTTGGCCTAAAGCCCAAAAGTTCACAATTTGGCCTAAGGCCCTAAAATCTACAGTTTTTCGGCCTAAGGCCCGGATAATAAAAATATGCAAAGGTGGAAAAGAACTCACTGTGAACACTCAAATTTTGAGACTCAAAAAGCCAGTTTTCCCGGCTGCAGTCGCCTGTGAATACCCATTATTTTGAGGCTCGAAGAGCTAATTTTCCCGGACTGCAAACAGTCCGACCGGACCAAAGGCCATTTTGGAAGTTCACCGAAAGTATGCCAATATGGTACTTGAAACGTCCGGGACGTCGCGAGGATCGCGGCACAGGTCCCGGAATTTTTTTCGGAGGTCCGGAGCTCCCGAAAAAGCCTCCGGAGCGAGAAATAGCAAAACCACCAGGCACGGCGGCTCTGGCCGCCGACTGCCAACGGCCCAGCCGCCGGCCACCGAGATCCAGCGGCCCGGCCACCGAGACCCTGCGGCCCAGCCGCCGAGCTCGGCCGCCGAACCCCAGCGGCCCAGCCGCCGAACCCGGCCGCCGAGCCCGGCGGCCCAGCCGCCGAAACAGTCCGATTTGCCCTATAAAAGCAGCCCCGGGCCTTCTGTTTTCCACACTCAGTCTGTGTTGACGGACGCTCCTTCTCCCTTACGCTCCTTGCGATTCTTTACTGCTTTTCTGCATTTTTTATTTAGCTTTATTATTTTTCTTGCTTTGTTATTTGGTCATTAAAATTAAAATTAATTAATATTCCCTTAACGAGGAGCTTAACCTGGAGTTAAGAAGTGGCCGCCGATTAAATCAGGTACATGAACTAAAACTCTGCCTATTTAATTTTAGCATGTCATACATTCTTCTCTTCTACTCCTAATAATTCTATAACTGCATAAATACATTCATGACATCTTTAGGCAAATAAACTGCCTCAATTAAATAAATTTAGGCTAAATGCCCGGTTAATAAATAATCGTGATATTAAAGCTTAAACCTGACAATATTGGCTTAAAAGCCTAGTTAGTCAATAACTACGGTTAATTGCCTTTATTTCGAACAGTCCGGCTTAAGTCTAATTAATCAATAATTGTGGCTAAAAAGCCTTAAATCAATCACATTTTGGCAACAAATTGCCCACGGTTCAATCAATTTTTGGCAAACAAATTGCTAATAAATTAGATTGACCACTTTTTAGCGACAAATCGCTTAAATCAGAAGCTTTGGCAAAATGCCTTAGAATTAATCAATCTCTTGGCTAAAAGCCTTCAAACAATCATTTTTGGCGACAATCGCCTAAATCACATCAACTTTTGGCAAAAATTGCCTAATTCAATTCATTTTAGCTAAAAGCCTTAAATCAGTCATTTTGGCGACAAACGCCCGAATAATCACTTTTGGCAAACAAATTGCCCAAATCTTTTGGCTAAACGCCTTCCAATACCAACTTTTGGCACAAATGCCTTAATCACATTGGC